>NC_088352.1:21335000-21595000 GCF_036884655.1 Musa acuminata AAA Group | reverse complement strand
AGACATCGCACCGAAGACCAGCATGAGACCATTAAGAGGGAGAGAAGTACGCGAAGGTTTGGAGCTCTCAAACCCGTGACTTGTGATTCCTCCTCCATCCACGTCCACAGGGCGGACCACCGCCAGCAACTCCACACACCAACAGACTGCGCGGTGCTCCCAATCCCATTTCGACTTCGCCGACTAGATCCCCCCCCCACCTCTCTCTCTCTCTCTCTCTCTCCCTGAAACCCTCTTCCATGGAGAGGCTTATCTCCTCCTCCTCCTCCTCCTCCTCCTCCTCCTCTATCCCATCTCGGACAGCGGCTCTCCCGCAGATCCCCAGGCTTCGTTCTTTGCTCCGCCTTCGGTCCCCCGCCGATCTAAAGTTCGGCCCTTGGTTGACGCCGCGTCGGGATCTGAAGCCCCCGCCCGTGCTCGTCTCCAAGCAAAAAGGGCCGCCTCTTGCTGTCCGTTGGGCACAGGGGGAGCCACGGCCAGCTCAGCTACGTGACCAATTCTCCGGAGGACGAGAAGGAGGAGGAGGAACAGTATTGGATGTGGTTTTACTTCGAAAGGTGCGATTTTGTGCGTCCTTTGTGGTCCTTTTAAACCCTTTACCCTTTTGCTGCTTCATTTGGTTTTGAATTTGCTTAGAACGGGGTAAGTATTGGCAAATATTCGAATTTTCTATTAAGAAAAATTGTGGTTAGAAAAATTGGTACGTGGACGGTACTTTTCCCTTTAATTTCGGAGTTGCCGCTCGATCTTGCGATGATTATTTTAGGTCTACTACAGGATTTTAAAATGCAATGCGTTTCTGGGGATTGAAAGACACGTATAAGCGCATTTGGTTCCTTTTTACTTGTGACTCAGATGTGCAGAGAGCATACTTGGGTGAATATTAAGATATAAATTTCGGAATACTTTCTTGCTTTATTATTTTAGCAGATACGCCTGGGAGGTTAATGTTGTGAAGTAAATGGGTAGATTTTAGTTACAACGGATCTTAAGCAATTTAAGTTAGGAGAGAGACCTTAAGCAAAAATGAAATGGCTAAAACTGACTTGTGCACTGTGGTAAGGATCTGCATTTCCAAAATAGCTGTGAATTTTCTTCTCTGGATTTCTGACCTTGAGCATGCGCATATGAGCTTCTTTCCCCTTTTGCTTTTAACTTGCTTTTCATTTGTTCACCCGATGCTCGAGGGAAGCTTGGTCTCCTAGAAAGTTGGAATCTGTGGTAGGATAAGATTGTCCATGTGCTATTATATTGGTGACAAATTTTAGACATGTTATGTGTAACATTTAATCCACAGCCTTGTTTTCAAACTGAATTTATAATCTCTTGTGCAGCAACTATCCATTTTATGCATCTCATATTTTCTTTAGATCGAGTTACTCATCTTCCATCTTTCTTTTATTTGACGTTTCTTGATATAATTACTCTGCCTGTATTTATAATCATTTTCATAAAAGTTTAAAGACCAGTACTAATTGTGGGTACTCAAGTCTGAAGATCATCAGTAGTTGGTTTACATTGTCTATGGAGATGTTATACATCCATATTTTATTTGCAGTCTATTCTCTTCAAAGTTTGTGTTGCCACTTCTAAAGATACATTCATAATGTTTTTGCTGCATGCATAGTAAACAACTTTATAAGTTAAGAAAAAAATGAAACGTAACTGCTATTTGTATTCCCTTGTTACTCTTACTGTATTTCTTCAAGTCTTCAATTGTTGGTTGATTCATAAAATTTTTGAAGTGCAAATACTTAGTACAGTTATCATCGGACGAGATGTCGGTTGTTTTGTCTTTGGTGTTATGATGCCCGCTGTTGCTTCAATTTGTCCGCGTTGGATCAACTGCTCATTCTATCTCAAATTGACTCCTTCATTCTCTTTTGGGGCATTGTTGTGTTTGAAACCTTCATATTGTAGCCTTAGGCAAGCGGTCACAGAAAAAAGTTTCCTAGAATAAGTTGCCATTAGAAGTAAACTATAGCACGATAATAATAGGAGGCAGATTTTGAGAATCATTAGGAGGAAAATGAAGGAGATTCAGGAGCAAGTGTAGGTTCCTTTTTTTTTTCTTTGCCTTTGTTTCTTTTAGGCAATGAAGATTGGTTACTGTGACCAATCTTCCAAAATAGAAACTCCATGATTAGCAAGTTGTAAATGCTTTGTGAATCTTTGCATTTGAGTTTTTGTTTTTGTCTTTGTGTCTATCTGCACAACTATGGTTGTAAGTTTAGGTGTTTGGCTAATAATTTTGGTTTTATTTCCTTGTTTTGCATTTTTAGATAGCATTAGCTCATTTCCAGTATAACTAGGCTAACAAGGCAACATTTATGGTAGTTCAACTGGACTGCAAAGTTTATCATTTTCAGTTGAGGCTGCAAATTGATGGATCTGTTTGAGAATATATGTTTGAGTCAGAATGAAATTGATGCTTTTAGAGCTGTGGTTGGCATGCTTAACTCTGGACATACTTGCCCTAGAAGAAATTTCAATACTTGACTATGCTACCCTTTTCATTTTCTAGATGATACAGGTACCTTGTTTTGAGAATGCTCTTACTGTGATTGTTGATTTCTTATGATTATGATTTAAAGGTGACACACCATCCATTAAAAGACCAACAATATTTTTTCACCAGGTTTTTTGGTGAACATGGAGTTCCATTGAGCAACCTTTTATACTAAACACAGCTTTTTCCATCTTCAATGTTAAGTTTCTTTCATAACTTTGCATTTGGTAACTTTTCAGGTTGCTCGCTCTGCTGTAATTGTCCTTTCAGCAATTGTAATGGCAATAATCCATCCGATTCTGGCACAACCCTCTTTTGCGACAGTGCAATCTGCTGCCAAACCGGCTGGACAACTTATTAGAACTGAGTTGTTAACTAGTGCTTGGACTGGCTTTTTTGCTGGTTGCTTGCACACATTATCCGGCCCTGACCATCTTGCTGCCTTAGCTCCATTATCCATTGGAAGATCAAGGATAGAGAGTGCTATAGTTGGAGCCCTTTGGGGATGTGGCCACGATGCTGGTCAAGTGATTTTTGGTTTGCTGTTTCTCACGCTCAAAGATCGTCTACACATTGAGATCATCCGCACATGGGGAACCAGAGTTGTCGGTTTTACTCTGCTCATCATAGGTGCTCTTGGAATCAGGGAGGCATCCGAGGTGCCTACTCCCTGTGTTGCTCTAGATAACGGGGAGTGCCTTGCGGAGCCGTTAGATGCCAGCTCCAGTGGGAAGAAACAGATTGGATTCGCAACTTTTGCCACCGGCATTGTGCACGGTCTACAGCCCGATGCACTCATGATGATCTTGCCAGCACTGGCGCTTCCATCACGCGTGGCTGGCGCCGCTTTCTTATGCATGTTTCTCGTCGGCACCGTGTTTGCAATGGGGAGTTACACAGTATTCATCGGAACATGCACAGAAGCACTGAAAGAAAGGGTTCCTAGGATCACAGAGAAACTAACATGGGCTGCTTCACTCGTAGCAATATCCATGGGACTTGCTATTCTAATTAGCCAGTTCTTTGGCTTCAGCCTGTATTGAGCTTCGCCTCGACTAACATTGTTCTTGGCATCCTTAAATCTCGACAGCACAGCCTTTCTAAGAACCGGCTTTCGCCATGCAAGTCACCAGCATCACAGTTAAATTTTTTGAGTTGAACTATCTACCTTTAGCTCATAATGTTAACCATGGTCAAGTCTGCCCTAGACCAAGGTTATTTTTGCTTTTATCCTAGTCTTGGAAATTTCAAGCCTTTACAGATTTAGCTATTCGCTTTTGTTCTACTTTGACAAGTAATCATGACCGAATGATCGATCGTATTTCAGCTCTCGACTTTGAATCATGTCGTAAGTTAATAATTTTTGCCATCAATCTAGTTTTGTTTATTTGATTGTATCTTACACTAGTATGAATTTTTAGACAGCTGAGGATTTCTACGTGTGTATTATGATGCCAGCAGTCTATATTTTTTATTTTATTTGTTTTATTTCGAGCCTATTAAGCTTATTAGAACAATTATATGGTCTCTTTTATTTTTGAGCCTATTAAGCTTATTAGAACAATTATATGTTCACTCTTCCAAACGCGACAATACTAAAAATATATGAGCCAAGAGGGATCAATTACCGTCGTCCTGTCGTGGTTCCAAAGTCATGCATATATACCTAAACACATCGACTGCACTGCATGCACGTACCCAACGATCCCTCACGAAAACAACACACGTTAACATCAACTTAATCCATGCTAGGATACAACACGGTGACATGGAGAAAGTGACGCTCCTAGTACGTCAATCGTCAATCATTTTCATCCTACTTGATCTTTACATTAACACTTTACTTTTGGCACCTAATTTTTCTGTTGCCTAACACCATTAAACTTAGCTGCTCTTCATTGTCGGATACTTGGATCTCTTTTGACGACTACTGCCTCATCACTGGTGATGAAGGAAAGGTGTGACGACAACGTAGTTGGTTCTCGCCATTCTCCTACTCCAACTTTTGAGCCCCATCCTCCCATCACGTCGATAGCTTTATGTAGTGTGGGTTGATAACGAAGCTGGAGGAATATTATGTGCCCATAAAGCTCTCTAACCAATCCCCAATTGATAGTTCAACTCCACCCACCATTGTCTTCTAGCTCAGCTCATGCCATTCTTCTTTTCCTCTATATATATTTACTGATATCATTTAGCTTTGTTCATGATCACAGTAAAACAGTAAAACAGTAAAAGAGACGATATACCTTGGACTGTTTCATTGTGTTCCAGTGGTTTCTCAAGGTAACAATTGGTTCCTGGGTCTCAATCCTTGGTCCCACCAAGCACTTCAATTCCAACAGGCAATCCAAAGATCACTTACCTTACATGTCCTGATCTTTTATGTTGTCTTGCTGCTTCAGAGTTCAAGTTGTTCAAGGAGAGGTCAATTTCGTAAGTCTCTAAAGGATGTGTCGTTGCAAATGACCTATAATTAATCTCTTAAAGTCCTCCAAACCTTTGCGATGAGAAAGAGACGAGTGTGTGTATATGGCATGTGAAGAAACCTTCAAGAACACTACTCCATAATCATTGTCCTCGCTCACCCAACACTTAAATTAAACCACCTTTATCATCCAATATTAACAGCTCTTTGGTGGTGGATACTCTTCAGTCTTCAGTGTGTATATATACTCCACTCCTCCTCATCCTTTTTATCGTCAAAGGAAAAAGTGTAGGAGATAGCAGCAAACGATGGCTTCACTCGTCGCCTCACTCTTCATCTTCTCCCTTCTTCGTCTGGGTGATGCACTCAGCGTGGGTTACTACACCGAGACTTGCCCGCAGGCGGAGGCGGCCGTGATGGAGGCCGTGAAGCGAGCGACGGCCAATGACAACACTGTTCCTGCAGCGTTGCTTCGGATGCATTTCCATGATTGCTTCGTTCGGGTGCATGATCTCCCCTCCTTCCCCTGTGTCCATCGTTCGAAGGGCATGAATGATAATGGCCAACTGTGGCTGCACTCTCTGTTTCTTGTAGGGTTGTGATGCCTCAGTGCTGTTGAACTCCAAGGGGAACAACACTGCGGAGAAGGATGGGCCACCCAACATCTCACTGCATGCATTCTATGTCATAGACAATGCCAAGAAAGCTGTGGAGAAGTTGTGCCCTGGTGTGGTTTCTTGTGCTGATATATTGGCACTGGCTGCCAGAGATGCAGTGGCCCTGGTGAGCACACAATACGTAGCAGGTGTTCACCCCAACAACTGATCGAATGCCTGTGATATTGATCCTGGTATGCTATGGGTTGCAGTCAGGAGGACCCAAGTGGGAGGTTCCAAAGGGGAGGAAAGATGGAAGGGTTTCCAAGGCCAGTGAGTCAACACAGCTTCCAGCTCCAACCTTGGACTTCTCCCAGCTGAAGCAGATCTTCTCACAGAGGGGACTCTCCACAAAGGATCTTGTAGCACTAACAGGTAATAATGCAGCAAAAAATCAACTCTATCTGTCACCAAAGAAGAAAACAAACAGATATAGCAAGCGTATCATGTCAGCCAAGTGCAAGAAAGGCCATCATAGAGCCTTCGATTGGTATCCTCTTCGATTATTGGTCTGGTCTCTTCATTAACTAATCCACAAGAGGCTCTGTGTCACTGACATTACCAAGATCACCACTACCTTCTGACCTTGTATCTGCATGGTGCAGGTGGCCACACTTTAGGGTTTGCTCACTGCTCCTCCTTCCAGAATCGGATCCACAACTTCGACGCGACCCACGACGTGGATCCGTCGATGAACTCCGACTTCGCGGCGAGGCTGAGGAAGGTGTGCCCGGCTCACAACAAGGTAAAGAACGCAGGATCAGCCATGGATTCCACCACCACAGTGTTCGACAACGCCTACTACAAGCTGCTCATCCAAGGGAAGGGACTGTTCTCTTCCGACGAAGCTCTTTTGACCCACCCCAAGACCAAACAACTGGCATCCAAGTTTGCTGCTTCGCAAGAAGAGTTCTTCGAGGCTTTTGTCAAGTCCATGATCAGAATGGGAAGCATTCAAGGTGGGCAGGAAGTGAGGAAGGACTGCAGGGTGGTTAATCAGTGAAGGTTCGTTCTTTAGCTAGAGTTAGGTACAATGGAATGGGTAGAGATGGTGGGTGCATTATTTCTTTTAGGCTGTCATCCTCTCCTTTGTGTGTGTGTGCATGCAAGGATGGAATAAAGATAGCTGAACTGTCTCCTTCCAAATAAATATCTAATAGAGTGACAATGTTAAGTGGAGATGGATGTATTCCTCATTAGCTAATGTAATTTACAACATGTTCATAAAATGTGCACTGGATTAGCTAGTAAATAATAATAATAATAATAATAATAATAATAATAATAAATTATCCTAAGATTTTAAACTCGAATCTCACTTTCATAACTTATCTTTTGTATAATAATAATAATAATAATAATAATAATAATAATAATTATTATTATTATTATTATATGACCACTATAAATAATAAAAAATCTACCATTTTCCTGTCATGTTTGGATGAAAAAAAAAGACCGCTTAATTGTATAGAAAATTCTTGATATATGCTAGAATGTGAAGCTTGAAGTAGTTTAACGCAAATTATGCCCCCAAAAAAGAGGAGTTTAATTTAAACATATATCTTCCTATAAAAAAAAAGCAACTTATTAGAATTAGATCAGAGATAAATATGATTTAAATTTAATGTTTTTATTATAATATAATATAATATTATACGAATATAAAATATATAAGATAAAATTACTATTTCATAATAAACATAAATAGAGGATAAGAATGACATGTATAATAAGATTTTTCTTCTAGAATTGAGGGTATATTTAAAGGTACAAACGGTTCAATGTTGGATTTCCGAATTTGCGGTTCGACCGGCCGGACTGATCTGCTTTTTTTGTTTATCACTCGGATCGAACCGCTGAAACAAATCGAGAGACCGTGCCTCCACCGCCATCGCCGTCTCTTCGACGACGCCGGGCGATCGGCCCCTACACCAAAGCCATCCAGGTTCGAATCCTTTCTCCTTTCTTAAGTCCTCCATTCATGCGTTTGCCTTTGTTGATTAACACTGACAACATGCCCGCTTCCTCGAACCCTTATCTCACCAATCGAGAATCAAACACTGAACCAAATGGAGGTAAATTCGTGCTCCTTCCTCATGAAAGGAAAGGGGAGCAAGAGAAGACCTTCGGCGGATTGTTCTTTGTGCATTCTATTTTGGTTGGAGGTTCTTGCACAAACCTTGCATCTTGATTATATTCGTCTTTCTTTCATTTGGGCTTGAATCCAACATGATTAGATACTGGGGAGAGTGCCGGTGCTTAGTTTAGTATCTTTGTAGACAACTCGTATGAGATTTCTATTTGTTTGAGGTAGGGTTTTCTCATCGTTACCTCTCCGTACTGTGTTCTTTTAGGGCCGATCAAATGCTTCCTCAGTCTGGTGATTGTAAAAGTTAGGTTTTTGATCTTGATAGTGGGTACTTTAAATTTTTGCTTTGGTGAATTCTGTGACTACTAAGACACTTGGTGATTTCTGATCTTAATAAAGGATCAATTGAAAAGCTGGCTCTTTTTTTTACCAATATCAAGAATGCATCTGATCATCTTTAGCTTCAAGCATTCAATTAGGTTGTACAGATGCTGGCTTCTACTGGTACAAGCTTCTTACATCTGTTTGAGTTCGCTTATCGATTTTGTCTGTAATATACAAAAGAAAGTTACATGGAAGAATCTCCATAGTCATTGATGGCCTTTGAATGCTTTAGAAATGTTTTTTCTTCAATTCTAGCTATTGAGGCTACAAGTGTTTCTTCTAAGATGTCCTTGGACAAATATCAACAGTCTCATGGAAGAATTATTTTTATTGTTTTATTGAAGTTAATCAGATAAGCAAGATTGTGGTTTCTCCCATACTAACTATTAGTCTCTGTGCACTTTCAATTGGACAATACCTGTATTAATAACATTAGTAGTGTTTTCAGCTCTTCTTTTTGCTATCTATAGGATTTGTATTGGACTAGACTAGCGGTCTTTGTGTAAAAAGGACAAACAGGTAGTATAGTATTGTTCTATTGGCCTTAACAATCTGGCATAACAATCTCTTTTTCTCATAATGCCTTGAATTCTATGGTTGAATTCAGATGACCCAAAGCACAGTATCTAATATGTAAAAATTTTTAACTGTGGCTACTGGAAAACAACTTGATCCTGCCACAACTAGATTTCACTGTGTACTGTAGTAAATTCATACTTTCGTGCTTTGGCTATTCTCGTGCCCTTCGAGTCGGTTTCATATTTTTGCACTTTGCCTTGCTTCTACATGTTGCTGTCGATGACCACCTTTGGTAGTACTGCAGTTCTCGAAATCATTTCACTTGTGTTTCTTTTGAAGTGCCAGAACGTTGTCAGTTTCACAGAATATGTCCTGCTATGGTTTCGTGAGAAACACATTAGCATGAGATTGGTTTTTATCGATATTCTTGTTGCTTATCTGAGTTTATATATTACTGATGTAGCATTGGAAGACGTCATCGAGGGCCACTCCTGCAGACACAGTCATTACATTAGTAAAGCTTGCGAGGCCAACATTGGAGGCTGCTCGATCGGTTCACTTGCAAACAATGCCATCTTATCTGAGAAGATCCAGGAACATTCTTGTCCCATCGATTCAAGTCAACACTAGCTAAAATTTTCCCACCAATTTGAACAGCTACGCAAATCTCTTAACTTCTTCTTCTTTCCATCAACAGTGTGTATTTATTTATGGTTTTGTTTCATGCAAATTGGCACCCAGATCCAATTCTCATTTCACAGAACATTTAGTAAATAATTCCTAAATGTTGGTTAAGATACATGATGAAATCTTTGTGTGCCAAATACACTGTACTCTTGCTTTTTTTTTTTTTGGCAAAAACAGAGCCTGATGTAGAGTATGGTTTTTTATGTGGTATGGCAATGATTTGGTATTGTGCAATTACTGGAGAATGAATTCTCTCTCTTCATATCTATCTATCTATCTATCAGTAGGTTTATATATTATTGTTAAACACACATTCTGTCACGGAACAAGAGATCCTTCCATCATAAAACAAAAGCACTGCTGATAGCAATATTATTTCGTTGCATTGGCTACACTCAACTCTCGATTACCTTTAATAGAAGATTACAATGATTTCATAGTTTGCCACAATCGAAGTCAGCCATACTCATGTACTTCTTTGTCAATGCACCAGCCAAAACCTGGTCTCTCAGGAGACGGGCGGCCCAGCTGCCGCCTTGTTGTACGATCCCTATCACATAACCAGTGGCGACAAGCTCAAAGCCCCTCCATCTCCTGGCGTCGGCATACTTCTTCAGTGCTGCCTCGACCCTGCTGCCTTCGTCTTCTTCTCCGCCTCCCTCCCGTCCGCCGATGAGAGCTTCGCCTAAGCACTTGGCCAGAACAACTCCGTCTTCCAGCGCCGAGCAGCCGCCTTGGCCGAGGTCGGGAGTCATGGGATGGAACGCGTCCCCGGTCACGCAGACGTTCCCTCTGCTGATGTCACCCCACAGCAGGTTGAACGGGGATCTGTATCTCAAGTGAGCGGACGCTACGCTGCTCAGCTCGCTCCTCTCTATTACCTGTAAGACCTCTTGAGGAACCTTTTCGCTCTTCAGCTTGCTCAGTACAAATTCCTTCACCTTAATAACATCTTTGTTCCATTCTTCGTCTGCAAACAAATAATCATAATATATATATATAAAAGAAATCCAAACATACAAGCGGGCAGTGGAGGAACTCACACCATTTGCTCCGGCAGCCCATGTGAAGAACCAGTACATGCTGTTTTCATCGCAGGGCAACAACCCTGCTCGATAGCCTCTCCCGAAGTACTGCGCAAACTCCGGCTTGAATCCGTGCCCCTCTTCAAACATGGCGAAGCCTCTTGCTGCGTAGCGCCCGGAGAAGGTCGGCTCCTTGAGGCCCAGCCATTTGGCTACAGTGGAGTTGATCCCATCGCAGCCGATCAAGACCTGCAGAAACCATGCAAACCAATGGTGCGGAAACTGATCTCCCTCTCCGATTGCTCTTTCTCAGGTGACGCACATAAAAGATCGTCCGTACCTTGGCTTTGAGCGTGGATCCATCTGCCAAGTGGAGGAGTTTGAATCGACCTGCGTCCTCCATGGAGACCACCTTGGACGAGTACCTGATGGTACCTTGTGGAAGCTCCTTGGCTAGGGCTTCGACCAGTAGGTTTCTTCTGACGCAACGAACCTCGTCATCCCCACTACTTGGAAGAGAGAAGAATTAGAACCAGCTCTCGAGCATAAGGAAAGAAGAAGATTTTGGGAGGTTTCGCTCACCGTTTCTTTGATTCCTTGATTGCTAATGTCGAGGTGATTGACCCAGAAGACGCAGAGAAAGAGACCAACCTGCAAAGGCCAAATGCCTGTGAAGCCAATCACATCTGCGAAGATTATGGACGCTCGTGTTCGTCGCTTACGCTTCGAGCCGGACGTGCTGCTTCCGGAGCGTGTCTCCGACGCCGAGAGCGTCCAGCGCTCTCCACGCGTTGGCCCACGTCGACAGGGCGAAGCCAGCAGCCCGCAAGGTATCGGATGACTCCAACACCAGACAGCGCACCCCGAGCCTGCATTGGAAGGGCATTTCATCGATCAGCTAGTGCTCATCCTGACTCCATTAAGGTGTTCGAGGTCGATCGGTACCTGTGCAGTCCCACGGCCGCCGCGAGCCCCGCCAGCCCGGCGCCGACGATGACGATGCCCTCCACGGCCTCCATTCTCGTTTGTATCAGGCAATGGTGATGCAGAGAAGGAGGAGCCCGAGGAGGAGATAAATAGAAGGGAGGTGTGAGGTCAGTGCTGATGGTGGGAGACGAATCTGCCGTGCCGACAAAGAGATGCGGGCATAGCCGCCAAGTCTGGCCAAAACATTGAGTGGTCGATTTGGGCAGCTCCAGCGATGAATCATCAGAAGCGGCCGAGCTTTGGATGATGGCGAGAGCAACAGCGAGACACTGATCCAATAGCGTGTGGCGGCTATGGATGTCGCGATCGAGGAGAAGAATCGAAGGCGGGTCCCAGTTGCTCCGCCAACTGCAAGGCGGGTAGTTGGCGACGGTTCGTGGCGCTTCGTGCGTCAAAGTTTGTCAATGGTGTCGGGATTAAGTCAAAATTGGGTGAGCAATTAAGTAGAGAGTCAAAAAAAAAAAAAAATGATTTTGATGTTGCACACCATAAGCAAGTAGGATCACCATTGAACAAGGAAATGCCAAAATGTTTGTTATATTTGTAAGATTAAATTGTATTCATTACATCAACAGTACACTAAACACTAAATTGTCTGAATAAATATTTTGAAGACTTATTATAATTGTCCGTCTGTTATCATAATATATATATATATATATAGGTGGATGTTGTGATGTGGGCAGCATTAAAATGAATAAAAAGTTTGCAACAACAACAACAACAATAATAATAATAATAATAATAAATTAGAATTAAAATTTTTAATTGAGACAGAAATCGCTTTCCATCTGTCGCTTCATTTGGAGTGACCTTATGTGCCAGTTCTAATAATTGATACAATTTAGGTATAATTTAAGGTTTACTGGACCATGATTGATCCAATGACAATGATGAAGAGCAAGGTGACAATTTCTATAACAATAATGGAAAGTAAGATGACAAGTTCAGTTAATTGACTGATTGAGATAACAAAGATAAGACCTTATCTTTGTGTAAATCACACTCGGAGCCCACGAGCACATTCATCTTAGACATTGAGAAAGTTTCACAAGACATCCTGACGACACCTCATAATAATGTCGGATCGACTCTAACGTTATCAATTTTTCCCCTAATAGTAGTCATCCTCGAAGCCCGTGAACACATCCATCTGGGACATCGAGAAAGTTTCACAAGATATCTTGACGATATCTCATAATAATATCGAATCAACTTTAACGTTACCAATTTTTTCCCTAACAATAGTCATCCTCGGAGCCTGTGAGCGTATCCATCTTGGACATCGAGAAAGTTTCACAAGACATCCTAACGACACCTCATAATAATGTCGGATCGACTCTGACGTTACCAATTTTTCCCCTAACAATAGTCATCCTTTGGAGCCCGTGAGCGCATCCATCTTGGACATCTAGAAAGTTTTACAAGACATCCTGACGATACCTCATAATAACGTCGGATTGACTTTGAGTTTTTGTTAGATGTTGGCATGAAATATGGAGGATAAATCTGCTGCAATCACTTAATTAAAAACAAAGGAAAAAAAATGGTCCAACAATGTTTTTACTTGGAAACTAAGATAAATGTCCTGCTTGAAGAACTAGCATCATGTCCACACAAAGATAAGATGCAATAAAGACCACTAAAGTTGAGGTTTCATTTTTTGGGAGGCTCTACAAGATTCAAGTATCACTTAACTTGAATAGCCCATAGCCCATCTCCTCACTTAACTTAACCCTAATTCATATTAGGGTGATGTGGGTGACTATGTTTTAAAGGCAGAAAGAGGTATAAATAGGGCAACAACGAGGGCAGGAGATCCTTGCAGTAGTAAAAAGGAGGAGAAAAAGACAGAAATCCAAAGAGAAGGAAAGAGAAGAAAACAAGAACAATACAAAGAGACTGTTCTCAAACATCAAACAGTGTTCTCATCTCAGGTTAGATCAAATCTATAGTAGATTTTTACTATGATTACTTGGGAAGAATTATGAAGGATTTAGATATTGAGCACAGTGATGTGATCCTTATATCTCAGTTATTCTCTTGTGATTATTACTAGGGTTTTGGGTAAGAGATTGAGATTTATATATTTATTATTATTATAGTGGATTATCTCTAGTTTGCCCCAAGGTTTTTACCCTTCACATTGAAGGGGTTTTCTACATATATCTTAGTGTTCTATTTGATTATAGTTCCATTTAATTCCGTTGTGTTTTATGGCATACTAGTATTTGTTCATATATAAAAGTTATTTTTCTTTATATCCCATCAACTAGTATCAAAGCAGGGTTGGGGTGATTTAATTTTTGTATTTGAACATGGAGGCCAATAATATTTCTCGCATTATTAGTTTAAATGGAAACAATTGGATGATATGGAAATCAAGAATGGAAGATCTATTGTATTGCAAAGATTTATATGAACCTTTGTAGGGGATAGTGCAAAACCTACGACTATGACAAATAATGAATGGAAGAGGTTAGATCAAAAAAACAATTGAGTTTATTCGATAGTAACTTGATAATAGTGTCTTTCACCATATTTCTACTGAAAGTTCTGCATATTCTCTTTAGAAAAAATTTGAAGGTCTCTATGAAAGAAAAATAGCTGGTAACAAAGCTTTTTTGATCAGAAAACTTGTGAACCTAAAATATAGAGAGAGTGCTTCTATTGCTGAGCATTTGAATGAAATGCAGAGTATTACTAACCAGTTATCCTCTATGAAAATGTCTATTGATGATGAGTTGCAGGCATTGTTACTTCTCAATTAATTACTAGAAAGTTAGGAGACACTGGTAGTTTCTCTTAGTAATGATGCGCCAGATGATGTTATCACCATGAGTCAAGTAACAAGCAGTTTGTTGAATAAAGAGTTGAGAATAAAGAATTCAGTAATATCTCAGAATAATTCACATGCACTTATCTCAGAGAACAAAGGAAGGTCAAAGTTTAGAAGCAGTTCACGCATGGGTAGGAGCAAGTCAAGATCAAGAAAAGATATTATTTGCTATAACTATGATGAGAAAGGACATTACAAGAACCAATGTAAGCAACCTAAGAAGAGCAAGAAAAAGAAAAAAGAAGTGGAGTCTACAGAGTCAAAGGATAATACTACAACTATAGTGTAGGGTGGTGATTATTTGATTTTGTCTCCTTTTGATGATATTTTTTCTTGAGTGGGTGATTGACACAGGTGC
Organism: Musa acuminata AAA Group; assembly: GCF_036884655.1. NCBI lineage: Eukaryota > Viridiplantae > Streptophyta > Magnoliopsida > Zingiberales > Musaceae > Musa > Musa acuminata. The sequence continues at coordinate 21,580,516 of NC_088352.1, read as the reverse complement.
TTCTTATCATGCTACACCATAGAGGGAGTTTTTTGCTACATACAGGTCTGAAAATTTTGGTGTTATCAAGATGGACAACTATGGCACAGTAGACATCATTAGCAATAGGTGATATCCATTTAAAGACCAACTTTGGCTGCATGTTGGTGCTTAAGGATGTAAGGCATGTGGTTGACTTGAGGCTGAATTTAATTTTAGTTGGAAGACTCGACTATGATAGCAGATTTTACAAAGGGTAATGGAAGCTCGGTAAGGGTTCTCTTGTTATAGCTAGTGGAAAGAAATGTCATACTTTGTACAGGTTACAGGCTAAAGCTTATGGTAAGCAGTTAAATGCTACAGAGAAAGACTTTAGCATGGAGTTGTGGCATAGGCAATTTGGACACATGAGCGAGAAGGGGCTACAAGCTCTTAGAGGTACATCCGGACCTTAGAGGTACACATTTGAACCATTGTATTGATTGTTTGGCTAGTAAACAACACATAGTTTCATTTGCTAGTCTTGCTTTGTCTAGAAAAATGTATATCTTAGACTATGTTTATACAGATGTATGTAGTCCTTTGAGGACAAAAACTCCTGGTGGATCTGTTGATGTTCCTAGTATAAGTAGTACACTTTATTTTATCACTTTTATAGATGATTTTTCTAGGAAAATTTGGGCATATGCTTTAAAGACCAAAGATCAGGTGATTAATGTCTTTAAAGTGTTTCATGCTAGGGAGACAAAAAGGTAATTGAAATATATAAGATCATATAATGGTGGTGAGTACACAGGATTATTTGATGATTATTGCAAGTCATATAGGATCCATCATAAGATGACAATTCCTAGTACACCTCAGCATAATGCAATTGCAGAGAGGATAAACCGCACCATCATGGAAAAGATCAGATGTATACTTTCACAGACCAAGCTACCCAAAAGGTTTTGGAATGAGGCTTTGAGAACTGTAGTTGATGTGATCAACTTGTCGCCATGCATAGCCCTAGATGGTGATGTTGCAAAGCATATATAGTCAGGGAAAGATATTTCCTACAAGTATTTGAGAGTGTTTGGTTGTCATACATTTGCACATGTTCCAGACAATAAGAGGTCAAAGCTGGATGGTAAGACTAAAGAATGTATTTTTCTTGGTTATTCACATTATTAGTTTGGTTACAGGTTTTGAGATAAAAAAAAGCAGAAGCTGTTCAGAAGCAAGCAGAGATGTGGTCTTCTTTGAGGATCAAACCTTTAAGGATTTGAAAAAGAAGACACAAGCTAAGACTTCTGCAAAAGGATTAACAGATTGTGACCTAGTTACTCCTCTAGTATATCAGGGTGATGGGGGAGATATGTAGGAAGATGATATAAAGCCTAATGTTGATCTACCTACTGAACATGTTGAACAAGAATAAGTTGGAGAGCAACTTCATACAGAACCTTAGTTGAGAAGATCTTCTAGACAATGTCAATCTTCTAGAAGATACTCTACAGATGAGTATGTGATGCTTACTGATGTAGGTGAACTAGAGAATTACCAGGAAGTAGTTGAAAGTGAGCAGAAAGAGAAGCATTTGCAGCTTCAGAAAATTCACACAAATGATAATAGAACAGATATGTTGACAAAGACCTTACCAAAAAAAGACAAGAGATATGCCGACAACTGGTCGACATGGCTTCACATTGAGGAGTCATGGGACAGCCTCCCTTATGGGATGAAGAGGGAGGTTGTTGGGCTGGTAGCCCATAGATTCAGCATATAGTGGACTTGAACAGCCCACAGCCCACAACCCACAGCCCACCTCCTCACTTAACTTAACCCTAATTCATATTAGGGTGGTATGGGTGACTGCGTTTTAAAGGCAGAAAGAGGCATAAATAGGGCAGTATAGGAGATCCTTGCAGCAGCAAAAAGAAGGAGAAAAAGATAAAAATTCAAGGAGAAAGAAAGGGAAGAAAACAAGGACAACACAAAGAGACTGTTCTCAATTATCCAATAGTGTTCTTATCTCAAATTAGATTAAATCTACAGTAGATTCTTACTATGTTTACTTAGAGAGAATTAGGGAGGATTTAGATATTGAACATAGTGACGTGATCCTTGTATCTCAGTTATTCTCTTATGATTGTTGTTAGAATTTTGGGCAAGAGATTGAGATTTGTATATTCATTATTATTATAGTAAATTATCTCTAGTTTGCCCCGTGATTTTTACCCTTCACATCAAAAAAAATTTGTAAGTATATCTTGGTATTCTATTTTATTATGATTCTATTTAATTTCGCTATATTTTATGACCTGTTAATATTTATTCATATACAAAAGTTATTTCTCTTTATATCTCATAATATATTATTACTGACATTACTATTTCTCTTACACATTGTACCTTCTAAAAACCCACATAATTTACATATAATAAAATTCCATATAACTTCAAGAAAACTTCAACCAACTTGGGACTGAATACTGAATAATCACAAAATGGCAGAATTAGCTGCTGTATTTGGTGTAATTTCTAGTGACAGGTACTAAGTATACATGATAATTTCTGGTAACTGATTTTATTTTCAGGGCTGAGTACAGATCCAGGGAAGATGATCAGAGAACCGCCCAAAAGAATAGAAGAGACATGATGATACTGATCTTAGAGTTCGAACGTGATGAACGATTACGAGGTGTCTGTACAACCTGAGTATGGTTGCTCCTTGGATTTGGGGCTTCTGCAGAAGTGCTTGGTTCAAAGGCTACTCCTGGGGAAGGTGCTGGAGAGGGTGCAGGAGAGAGATTTTGAAGAGGCCTAGTGCTGGAATTTTCAGTACTATAACCTAAGCATCAGAAAAATTTCATGATCAATGAAAACTGTAGATAACTGATGCTTTCGTTTGGTGAAATATACTCACAATCAAATTTCTTCCAACCCAAACTCAGCTTCTCTCGGTCAAAGACAACGCGGAGGCCTGTCATGAAATTTTCTGAATGAAATGCAAACATAAAACATGTAAACTCGTGTCAGTTCGGTGAAAAGCTTGCAAACTAACGAAATTGGAAATGAAAAAGCAACCAGAGCATCAATATTGCTCAAACCTATAGAATTTGTGGTCTGACATATGCAGAAGAGAAGGCAGATTTTCTTCCCAATCATCGACAGTATAAACCTTTTAAGTGCTTACCCCGAGAATTGACTAATCCAAGTCACAGCTATGACCCAGTCTAGCTGCAAATGTAGTGCTGCTACCTATTTGATTTGACAAGCACATTTTATCTTCTTTTATTTTACTAAAAAATACCCAAGAACACAATTGTACTTCTCAACTTTGAACTGGGATATTAAACAAGAAAAAATTGGATTTTGTAGAGTCACAGATGTTGACGATTCCACGATTATATATCGCGAAAATAAAGACATGAAAGTACGAAGCATAGAGGAATGACCGGCACACTGGAAAGTCTATGAACAAAAGTCCATAAAAGTCATATTAGTTGGAATCAACCCCTTCTACACAAAAGCCAAACACCGTCTAGGCCCAAATAAAGCAGCCAATCATAAACTTGTTGCCATAAATATAAAGCAACTTGAAATGCCAATTTAACCAACAATCCCAAGGACATAAAACTAACGTCTGCTACAGTGCTACAGTATGAAAAAAATATAAAATTATTCGGTACACCAGGATGTATCGCTCGGTATGCCCTGATATACCGTTCGGTACACCGATATCGTACTGTACCAAGCCCGGGTCGAAATGCCGGTATGGTACGATATGGTACGATGAATCTTACATAAAAGATAACATTTTCAGTCAAAACTATAGCTATGCAGGAATAATCAAAATGGAAGATGGAAGAACTTACGCCCGATTATATTAAATCCACGACTCTTGAGAACTGCCAGGCAACATATATATACATTTTGCTGCCTCTGACAAATGGAATACAATTGTTAGTAGGGTGCAAGTTTGTTGGACTATTAAATAAATAACTTTTACCTCTATGAACATTAGCATCGGATGACTGACAGGAAACTTGCTTCCACCTTTTGCTATTAGACTTATATTAGGCCGCTGAAAACTATATCTTGAGCTGCATGAAGCAAAAACTAAGGACCTAGATACATACGTATAAACATTGTAAAATATTCCAATAGTTGTCATCATAAATTGATAACCTTGAATTATAACAAAACTCAAAAGGTAGACTATTATCAGGTTTGCGTCGGTTCTCCTGTACCTGTGCATTGAACTGTAAAGAGGAACAAATATAAGTCGGCATATCTTTAATAACTTGTCATGTTTTTCGAATAAACCATTTGCTAATCTTACACTTTCAGTGAATTTTGTATAAACTGGATCAGGTAAGTATGTGAACGAGGTGCCAGAATCAACTATAACGCTAAAATCTGAATCAATTGAAGTATTGCCCACTTCCATTCCGGTTATGCTGATATTATAAAAGCTGGAGAACAATATCCAAGAAGATGAGGAAATGGATTATGCTTCAGATGAAAATAAAAGGATGTGAAAACATTCAAACAAAATGCATTGCCAACAAACACATCAATGACAAAGGAGCTCACCCTCTGTTGTCAATATTAAATGGTGTCTCTTCTTGGTCTAAGCTACCTTTATCTCCAAAATTGATTCTCCCAATCCCATCAACTCCAAAACACATGGAAAAAGAGTCTAATATGATTCCTTTACTTGACAAAATGCTAGGCACAGAAGTATTTCCCATACCAAGCCCAAAGATACCATAGGGTAATGCCATGTTCATACCTTCCACATACTCACTGCACCTGCAGAACTCAAGAGTAAAATAATCATAAGCTCTGATCAAGGAAGTATTAGTGAAGACAACAGGACTGTCAAATCAATTTTCTACTTAATCATAAAATGGAAGTATTAGTCAAAGATGAATATACCCAAATGTGATCTGCGCTTCAACAGTTTTGGAAGTAGCATCTTCTCTTCTCAAGTATAAGACGTCCTCAACCAAAATGCCCAAAGATGAACTATCATCAGCATATCGAACAAAATAAGGGCAATTACTGTTTGCTCCAGAACACTTGCTCCGGAGGTCGCAGAAGCTGCTGTTGCAGGGAACATTTTGGCTGGTTGATGATTGACCAGGACTATAGATACCCTCCAAATTGTTAACCTGTTCAAATATATATCAATTAAATGCACATCATGCAAGGAAAAATAGAAAATACAAATCTGTACGTCCCAACTATTTGCGGTCAACTACATAGATCTTTTGCCGCCATTGAAATCTTTAAAAAACCATATATTTATTTAAGTTTAGAGTACTTAAATCTTTACTTATAGTTTCTATTGAGATCTTTTTAGATTTTCTTCTATCTCTTTTCTTACCATTAGCTTTAATCATTTTATTTATTCTAACTACCGCATCCACAGGTCTCATAATCATATACTCACATCATCTTAAACAATTCTCTCTTATCTTATCCTCCATTGAAGCGATACCTAGTTGTTCACGAATAAAAATATTTTTTTTACTATCTTTCCTAGTAACTCTACATATCCAAATCATTATTCTCATCATAGCAGCACAAATTTCATATATATATATATATATATATATATAAACAATATGATAAATTAAATAAGTAAAAAATCTATAGGAAGGAGTACTTCATACAGGTCATGATGATATTGTGAAAGATGTTATCGACAAGATTGTGAATGATCATTGTAAAACATTCTAGAACTTCAACCTGCACAAACTAGGGAAAGCTGTTATACTTGTATAATCAACTACATAAATCATAAACCAAGCACCAATCCAAATTAAACAAGGTAGCCAATACGGATAAAAGAAAGGATTCAAGCATTCTCTTGCATAGTGCACATAGATGATGCATCAATACATCAAGAACCTGAAAAATTTTTACATGCACAGATGTTTATTCAGAAAGACTTCGTTGTGGAGTTTATTTTCAGAGTAAAGCTCACTCCAGGAGGTATTTAATTGGATCATATTGATAGGGAATTGAGCAGTAATTACATATCTCTCAGCAGATGTCCAACAAGAAGCCATAAGAGAGCAAATTGTATGGTTATTTAAACAAGAGATTTTGGACATCAACGACTTGGATTTGCTAAAAGTCATATCTCACTTCTAAAATGACATACTCTGTGATTAGCTTGAATGACAGGATTTCCGAAGACAAAAGAATTGCTTACTGGAGTCAGTGAACATGGAACCCAAAAGAGAGAGCTACCCGTGTCCAGAGCCACCAAAATCGTCATGTTTGGAGTCCCCAGCTCAACGACCGCATAGTATAAGCTGATTCCCTCACACAAGACGCAACACAAATCAGACAAAGCACCTTTGGAATTGGAATTCAGCGAGCGAGAGAATGAGAGACAGAGAGGGCGCACAATCCTGGGAGGTCGATCCAGAAGGTGGCGTTGCCATTAGCGAAGGTAAGCACCGAGCCATCGACGAGGGAGCGGCGGTGAAGGACGCGGTCGTGGGGGGAGAGGGCGGCGGCGTACTCGGCGGTGCCCTTCTCCGGCCACCATGCGCCAGGGAGCCCGTGGTCCTCCTCCCACTGCCTCACGCGGTCGGAGAAGCGGTGGTGTAAGTCGAGGCTGAGTGCGGCCGCGACGGTTACGGTAGAGGCCGCGCCGATGATGATGAGGAGAAAGAGGAGGTAGCGGTGGTGGAAGGGGTGGAGACTCCTGGCCATCGATGCGAAGAGCGACGGCGATGGTAGAGAGGATGAGGAGGAGGAGGGTCTGATGGGAGGGAATGGGTCGTTGCGGGTTTAGAGGGGACTGCGTCAACGGCGAGGCCAGTGGTGGGTCGGTCGGTCGTCCGAGAGAGAGACACTGTACAAAAAGGATACCACTGTCTCTCTCGAACGCGTTGTCCAGTTCATGACTTAAGCCCGTCAATAATAATAATAATATGATTAGGAGGATTCTTATGAGTTAATCATCCCGTCAAAGATGATAGTGAGATTGAAATTATGATATGATGAGGGTGATAATTACGATAAAACTTGTGTGACACCCGTTGACGCCCGTGTCTCTGTCGGGCTGACAGCGTGTGACTGACACGGGTCGTAACGCCAACCGAGGCCCATTAATGATCGCTCAAGCTCGATTCCTCACGTCACGCCAACAACGATGTCAGATGTCATCAGAAGGTACGATCCTGCCCCCTACGAGCAGGCACGTCAGGTAACACCAAACTCCCCTATAAATACCCTTGCATTCTAAACGGATGGGGGGGGGGGAACACGACCACCGACTAACTTAGTCATCGGAGGGGTCGGGTCAAGCCTCCCGACCCAACCTGTGTGCAGGGACGAAGACGAGGCGCCTCTCTCCGGACACATTGGCAAGGAGCTCATTCCTGAAGGAAACGGCGACCCGTCATCCGGACCCGAACCAAGCCGCGTCGGCCTCGAGGCCACGGCTAAAAAGTTGTTTACACTAACATTTTGGCGCTAGAAGGAGGGCCGGATGTCGAGGGATCGCCAAACCGACTCGGCCGAACCCGCAGTCGAGGGGGCGCACCCGGTCGGGGCTCCAGGGGAACATTCCCCGCGGACGGATCTCCGCAACGAACACCCCGCCACAACTTCAGAGCGCTATTGGCAGATCTTTAACGACCAGGGTTTGTTGGCGCCCGACGCCCCCTCCAACGAACCGTCGCCCGTCTTGTCCGAGGCCTTTCTCGACCTCACCCATTAGGTCCAAGTTCTAACCGGTATGGTGCAGTCCATCATTACACTCATCTCTGGAACACTGCACCCGCCGACCGCCGAACCGGCGCAACAGCAGGAGCCGCCTATCCATGCTCAGGCGCAGCCCCTGGAGCTCCCCACTTTGCCTCGGATCCCGTCGTCCCCACTCGGGGACCGAGTGACGACGGACCGGAGAGGCCACGCTCAACCTGAGGCCCTTCCTTCGGCCTCGACGGACTCCCTGCGAGCCCAGTTGCTTCTCGTCAGTCAACGACTTGACGAGGTACAGAAGGAGGTCCGCAGGTCAAGAGGAGAGCTCGGGGAGGATGTACATCAGGGATCCCCATTCGTCCCTGAAATACGGGATCAGACAGTCCCACAGAACTTTCGTCTTGTTGAATCTCGTATTTTGATGATGAAACTACTTGATATATGTTTATGATTTAATCTGCGTTTTGAGTGACGCAGGATGCTTCAATCAGGATGAGATAATTAAAGCAGGAAATTCATGTTGTGCCGGAGGAACATGTCAGAAGATTGGACGTCGGGCCGGTGGATCGGTCGACGTATTGACAGAAGGCTTCGGGCCGTGGACTTGGGCATCAGGCCAAGAAGAGCAGGTATTGTGCCAAGGATATCGGAGTTGCGGAGTCAACTGGCCGATTGGGCAATAGGCTACAGGAAAGGACGATGCGCCGAAGAATCGGATGAAGCGTCGAGGGACCAATGACATGCCGGACAACTTGGTTAATTGCTTAGGATTAATTGTCTCAATCGAAGTTTTGTTTTAAGTGTGCAGGATTAACTACGATGAAAGTAAGATATGCAACAGGAGTTGCACCGGAGTCAAGACAATGATCACGTTGGGAGTTCGAGAGTTCGACGGAAGTTCGGACAGTCGTCGGAGGTTCTGCGGGAACAAATCCGAGAAGTCCATGAGCTTGCCAAAGAAGCTCGTCGGAACTCGCCAAGTGGATCGTCGCAAGTCCAGGAGTTTTCCGGAAGTCCGCAGGAGCATCACCGAGGGTTCATCGGATGATCAACGGAAGTTCGCTAGAAGCTCGCCGGAAGAAGCGATTGATGCACCGTAGCAAGTTGCAGTAAATGTCTTAGGAAATATCATAGTTAGCATAATGATTAAGTTGGAAATGGGAGGTGATCCCATTAACTTAATCTTGGGGCAATTGGGCCCTAGAAAAACCCAAATTGGGCTGAATGGATCAACCCATTCGGATCCTGATTTCTTCCAGGCGGTTGAACCGCCCAAGCCAGGAGGTGCAACCGCCTGGACTAAGTCTCCGAGCGAGACTGGGTGGTGCAACCGCCCCATCTAGGAGGTAGCATCGCCTGGGCTCAGTCTCCGAGCGAGACTAGGCGGTGCAACCTCCCCTAACAAAGGTGGCACCGCCTGGGCTCGGTCTCCGAGCTCTGCTGAGCGGTGCAACTGCCTCAGTCAGGAGGTGGCACCGCCTGAGCTCGGTCTTCGAGCTCTGGCAAGAGGTGCAACCGCCCCTGACAGGAGGTGGCACCGCCTAGAGGCTCAGTCTTCGAGCTCTACTAGGCGGTGCAACCGCTCCAGTCAGGAGGTGCAACCGCCAGATCCCGAAATTTCGGGAATTGACAGTTTTGAGCTCCAAATTCAAACTGGCTTGGGGCCTATAAATACCCCACCCATTCAGCACTGAAATGGAACTAAACATACACCGAAATCCTGATCTTGTTCTGTGATTTTTAGAGCTCAAAATTGTTGTAAAGGCTAAAAGCTCTTCTCCCTCTTTTCTTCCAAGTTCTGAGCTTTAAAGAGAGGAGAGAAAATTCTGTAAGGGTTGTCTCATAAGCCCGTCAAAATGAGTGAAACTGTAAAAGGGTGATTGGCCTTCGCCTATTGAAGGAAGGCCTCTAGTTGACGTCGGTGACCTCGTCGGTAGAGGAAGCCAAAAGTGGAGTAGGTCAAGATTGACCGAACCACTCTAAATCTCGATTTGCATTTACTTTGAGCATCTTATCTTTACTGCAAACCTCCTCAATAGCTTACTGCCTTATGTGCTTTTACAAACGTGTTTCAAAGTTCAGTGATTTCCAAATCGGCGTTTAGACGCAAATCAATTTTATCGTACGAACGTCGTATTTCAGTTTGCGCCTATATTCTGATTTTCATCATAACTACATACTGCCTTCATAGATTTACTTTAACGTCATCTCGCTTGATCTTAAGTTAAAGTAATCTTAGAATCGGCTTTCACACCGAAATCGATTTTATTGTACGAACGTAGTTTTAATCGCAGAAAGATTTTCGTTGCACTAATTCACCCCCCCCCCCCCCTCTTAGTGCCCTTGATCCTAACAATTGGTATCAGAGCCCGGTTTTTCTCATTTCAGATTTACACCTGAGAGAAATGGCTCTTCATGGCTTTCAAGAGGGCTTATCGGTTGTTCGTCCACCGTTGTTTAACGAATTGGACTACACTTATTGGAAAACTCAAATGAGAGTTTTCTTTATTTCTATGAACTTGGATTTAGGGAATATCATTGAAAACGGTTTTCAATTTCCCTCCAAACCGATGAACGAATGGTCGGATTTTGAGAAGAAGTATTTTTCTTTAAACGCAAAGGCTATGAATGCCTTATTTTGTGCTTTGGACAAAAATGAGTTCAATCGGATTTCTACGTTCGAAACGGCTTTTGACATTTGGCGAACACTTGAAATCACGCATGAGGGAACTAGTAGAGTCAAAGACTCGAAAGTTAACATTTTATTGCATGATTTTGAGCTTTTTCGAATGCAACCAAGCGAGACTATAGGCGACATGTACACCCGTTTCATGGATGTCGTCAATAGTTTAAGAGCTCTTGGAAAATCTTTTTCAGATTTTGAACTCGTAAACAAGATTTTGCATTCTCTTTCTAAGAAGTGGGATTTAAAAGTAACTGCAATACAAGAAGCTAAAAACCTAAACAACTTACCACTTGAAGAACTAATTGGTTCATTGATGACATATGAAATGATGCACAATGCACATGAATAACATGATGAACAAAATCACATTCCAAAGAACAGGAAGGATTTGGAACTCCGGATAAATGAATACCACTTGAGCGATGACTCAAGTGATGAGGACAATGATGAACTTGAATTTAGAACACTAAATCTTAATAAGTTTATTAAACAAAAATCTAAAATAAATAATAAACTTAAACGAAAGAAGCGGCCAAAGAAGAAGAACATAAAGTGGGATGAATCGAGCTCCTCCGAAGACGAGGAGAAAATCAAGAAAGGCGAGGTGACAAACTACGCCTTAACCGCTTTCAATGATGAGGTAATCGAAATCCCCCTAATTTATTTTGAAATTGCTTGATGCTTTCATGATGTATTTTCTTTTTTAGTTTAGAATTAATTTTCTTAAAAATTACATGTTTAAAAAAAAAAATTATGATCATGCTAAGTAATTTCGAAAATGATAATATTGCATATTTTATGATAAGCAAATAAAATGATATTGATTGAAAATATGAAATCATGGTTAAGAAGTAATAATGTGTATTACGTTGATTTTCATTGTTATTTCTCGATTTTGATTAAAAAAAAAATCATGTTTGATTTGAAGAAATGCATAATGATGAAATTAAATATTTTGATTAACAATTTTATGCATGAGATTTTAAGCTATACATGATGATAAGCACGTGTTATTTTCATAAATGTATTTGAAAAACTATGACAAAAATGTGCTCGAATGCATGAACTTGTTAAGATTGTTTTTGGGACTTTCTTGATTCAATGTTCAAATCACTTAATTGCCATGATGATTTTACACTATTACATGCCTTAATAACATGTTGGAAATTATGTGTTTTGGATACAAAATTTTTTTATGATCACGAGCATGTTTTATCTTCATGATTGAACTTGAAAATCTATAGCAAAACCTTGTCCGAATGCATGAAAGTGTTAAATTTTATTTTCGGATTTTTTTGATCATAATAGTTAATTTTTGAGAATCTATTGATCTTGATGGTTTTATGATGAAATTCTTTTTTCGATCCTAAACGTTGATGCATGTTTAACATAAATGAAAAAGCATGCTAACATGAAATCAATCACTTAAAATGAAATACTTAAAAAAGGGGAAAATATATTATCAATGAAATTATGAATCTATTTATGTTACGAATTTTGTGAACCATAAAAATGATTTTTGGTGATTTGAATTTGAATGAGTTTTATCCAAAATCATGATCTTAGTTCCATGATATTTACAAATTAAGATTTATTATGAATCAAGATTTTTTCATTAATCGTTCTCCTAAGATTTTCTTTTGATTAATTATGGAGTAGGTTTTTCAAAACGAAATCATGTCTTTTGATATTCACATGTTCTAATCTTTCATGATATGATTTTTATGCAATTCCTTGTATTCATGAAATGTTTATCTCATCACCTAATAATTCTTCTTAATATTCCTTATGTGATGATAAGAATACATGAAATATTCATTAATTTGTTTTGATGTATACAAATAAGAAGTTTCGATTATATATGGTAGAATGTAATTTGACAAATTTGGTACCATCATGTTGCAAAATAAATGATGATCAGGAATCAGGCATTAATGATGATTGTATATTTTATGATTTGTCATGATGCATGCAATGATGAAATATTCATGAATTTGAAATGATGCATGCAATACTTATGACAATGTTGTACATAATGTATTGCATATGATATGTATCATGAATGCTTTAAATGATGAATGTTTCGTATCATGATCATGTTGATAAATGCCAAACAAAAATTGCAAAAGTGCTATATTGCCTATCTCAAGAAGCAAAATTGCGAGCTCAAACATTGCAAATGAAGCAAAAATTTGCTAGCTTGCAACTTGCATATTTCAAGAAGCAAGAGTTGCCTTCTTGAACATCTCTAAATTGCTAGCTTGCAAGTTCTAAAATGTTATAACATTCCTAGCTTGCATGTCCTAAAAGTGCTATCTTGTATGCTGTAAAACTTGCATATCTAAAACTTGATAGCTTGAATGTTCTAAGCATGATGTAACATTTACTAAATTTTCTGACTTCAAAACTGCATGATGATAAAACTTGATATTATGTTTTTCATGCAATAAGTCAAACTAATATTCCAAACACAAGAATAGTTGGACTTCTCCTTTTTGTTGTTGACAAAGGAGAAAAAGTAAGATGTTATGCATAAGTTTATGCATAAGTTCATGATGACGTGTTGCAAGTATTCATGATGAATATTGAAATGACTTGAATTCAGTTTGAATTCAAGATTCTATCAATATGGCATATTGATAGGGGGAGTTTGTTTAAACTACGGGAGTTAAGTTTAATTTCGTCATCAAGTGGTTGTCATCATCAAAAAGTGGGAGATTGTTGAATCTCGTATTTTGATAATGAAACTACTTGGTATATGTTTATGATTTAATCTGCGTTTTGAGTGACGTAGGATGCTTCGATCAGGATGAGAAAATTAAAGCAGGAAAATCATGTTGTGCTGGAGGAACATGTCAGAAGATTGGATGTCGGGCCGGTGGATCGGTCGACGTATCGGCAGAAGGCTTCGGGCCGTGGACTTAGGCATCGGGCCAAGAAGAGCAGGTATTGTGCCAAGGATATCGGAGTTACGGAGTCAACTGGCCGATTGGGCAATAGGCTGCAGGAAAGGACGATGCGCCGAAGAATCGGACGAAGCGTCGAGGGACCAATGACATGCCGGACAACTTGTTTAATTGCTTAAGATTAATTATCTCAATCGAAGTTTTGTTTTAAATGTGCAGGATTAACTGCGATGAAAGTAAGATATGCGGCAGGAGTTACGCCGGAGTCAAGACAATGATCACGTTGAGAGTTTGAGAGTTCGACGGAAGTTCGGACAGTCATCGGAGGTTCTGCGGGAACAAATCCGAGAAGTCCATGAGCTTGCCAAAGAAGCTCGTCGGAACTCACCAAGTGGATCGTCGCAAGTCCAGGGGTTTTCCGAAAGTCCACAGGAGCATCATCGAGGGTTCATCGGATGATCGACGGAAGTTCACCGGAAGCTCACCGGAAGAAGCGATTGACGCACCGGAGCAAGTTGTAGTAAATGTCTTAGGAAATATCATAGTTAGAACAATGTTTAAGTTGGAAATGGGAGGTGATCCCATTTACTTAATCTTGGGGCAATTGGGCCCCTGAAAAACCCAAATTGGGCCGAATGGATCAACCCATTCGGACCCTGATTTCTACTAGGCGGTTGAACCGCCCGAGCCAGGAGGTGGCACCGCCTGGGCTTAGTCTCCGAGCGAGACTGGGCAGTGCAACCTCCCCCGACAAAGGTGGAACCGCTTGGGCTCGTTCTCCGAGCTCTAGCTGAGCGATGCAACCGCCTCAGTGAGGAGGTGGCACCGCCTAAGCTCGGTCCTCGAGCTCTGGCAGGAGGTGCAACCGCCCCGAACAGGAGGTGGCCCCACCCAGAGGCTCAGTCTTCGAGCTCTGCCAAGCAGTGCAACCGCTCCAGTCAGGAGGTGCAACCGCCAGATCCTGGAATTTCAGGAATTGACAGTTTTGAGCTCCAAATTCAAACTGGCTTGGGGCCTATAAATACCCCAGCCATTCAGCACTGAAAGGGAACTAAATATACACCGAAATCCTGATCTTGTTCTGTGATTTTTAGAGCTCAAAATTGTTGTAAAGTCTAAAAGTTCTTCTCCCTCTTTTCATCCAAGTTCTGAGCTTTAAAGAGAGAAGAGAAAATTCTGTAAGGGTTGTCTCCTAAGCCCGTCAAAAGGAGTAAAACTGTAAAAGGGTGGTTGGCCTTCGCCTACTGAAGGAAGGCCTCTAGTTGACGTCGGTGACCTCGTTGGTGGAGGAAGCCAAAAGTGGAGTAGGTCAAGATTGACCGAACCACTCTAAATCTCAATTTACATTATTTTGAGCATCTTATCTTTACTGCAAACCTTCTCAATAGCTTACTGCCTTCTGTGCTTTTATGAACGTGTTTCAAAGTTCAGTGCTTTCCGAATCGACGTTTATACGCAAATCAGTTTTATCGTACAAACGTCGTATTTCAGTTTACGCCTATATTCTGATTTCCATCATAACTACAAACTGCCTTCATAGATTTACTTTAATGTCATCTCACTTGATCTTAAGTTAAAGTAATCTTAGAATCGGCTTTCACACCGAAATCGCTTTTATCGTACGAACGCAGTTTTAATCGCAGAAAGATTTCCGTTGCACTAATTCACCCCCCCTCTTAGTACTCTTGATCCTAACAATTGGTATCAGAGCCCGATTTTTCTCATTTTGGATTTACACCCGAGAGAAATGGCTCTTCATGGCTTTCAAGAGGGCTTATTCGGTTGTTCGTCCACCGTTGTTTAACGGATTGGACTACACTTATTGGAAAACTTGAATGAGAGTTTTCTTGATTTCTATGTACTTGGATTTATGGAATATCGTTGAAAACGATTTTCAACTTCCCTCCAAACCGGTTAACGAATGGTCGGATTTGGAGAAGAAGTATTTTTCTTTAAACGCAAAGGCTATGAATGCCTTATTTTACGCTTTGGACAAAAATGAGTTCAATCGGATTTCTACGTGCGAAACGACTTTTGACATTTGGCGAATACTTGAAATCACGCATGAGGGAACTAGTAGAGTCAAAGACTCAAAAGTTAACATTTTATTGCCTAATTTTGAGCTTTTTCTAATGTAACTAAGCGAGACTATAGGCGACATGTACACCCGTTTCACGGATGTCATCAATAGTTTAAGAGCTCTTGGAAAATATTTTTCGGATTTTGAACTCGTAAACAAGATTTTGCGTTCTCTTTCTAAGAAGTGGGATTCAAAAGTAACTGCAATACAAGAAGCTAAAAACCTATACAATGTACCACTTGAAGAACTAATTGGTTCGTTGATGACATATAAAATGGTGCACAATGCACATGATGGACAAAATCACCTTCCAAAGAATAGGAAAGATTTGGAACTCCGAACAAATGAATACCACTTGAGCGATGACTCAAGTGATGAGGACAATAATGAACTTGAACTTCGAACACTAAATCTTAATAAGTTTATTAAACAAAAATATAAAATAAATAATAAACTTGAACGAAGGAAGAGGCCAAAGAAGAAGAACACAAAGTGGGATGAATCGAGTTCCTCCGAAGATGAGGAGAAAATCAAGAAAGGCGACCTGGCAAACTACGCCTTAACTGCTTTCAATGATGTGGTAATCAAAATCCCCCTAATTTATTTTGAAATTACTTGATGCTTTCATGATGTATTTTCTTTTTTAGTTTAGAATTAATTTTCTTAAAAATTACATGTTTCAAAAAAAATAAATTATGATCATGATAAGTAATTTCGAAACTGATAATATTGCATATTTTATGATAAACAAATAAAATGATTTTGATTGAAAATATGAAATCATGGTTAAGAAGTAATAATGTGTATTATGTTGATTTTCATTGTTATTTCTCGATTTTGATTAAAAAAAAATCATGTTTGATTTGAAGAAATGCATAATGATGAAATTAAATATTTTGATTAACAATTTTATGCATGAGATTTTAAGCTCTACATGATGATAAGCATGTGTTATTTTCATGAATGTATTTGAAAAACTATGACAAAAATGTGCTCGATTGCATGAACTTGTTAAGATTGTTTTTCGGACTTTCTTGATTCAATGTTCAAATCACTTAATTGCCATGATGATTTTACACTATTACATGCCTTAATAACATGTTGGAAATTTTGTGTTTTGGATACAAAAATTTTGTATGATCATGAGCATGTTTTATCTTCCTGATTGAACTTGAAAATCTATAGCAAAACCTTGTCCGAATGCATGAAAGTGTTAAATTTCATTTTCAGATTTTCTTGATCATAATAGTTCATTTTTGAGAATCTATTGATCTTGATGGTTTTATGATGAAATTCATTTTTCGATCCTAAACGTTGATGCATGTTTAACATAAATGAAAAAGCATGCTAACATGAAATCAATCACTTAAAATGAAATACTTAAAAAAGGAGAAAATATATTATCAATGAAATCATGAATCTACTTATGTTACGAATTTTGTGAACCATAAAAATGATTTTTGGTTATTTGAATTTGAATGAGTTTTATCCAAAATCATGATCTTGGTTCTGATATTTACAAATTAAGATTTATTACGAATCAAGATTTTTTCATTAATCGTTCTCCTAAGATTTTCTTTTGATTAATTATGGAGGAGGTTTTTCAAAAAGAAATCATGTCTTTTGGTATTCACATGTTCTAATCTTTCATGATATGATTTTTATGCAATTCCTTGTATTCATGAAATGTTTATCTCATCACCTAATAATTCTTCTTCATATTCCTTATGTGATGATAAGAATACATGAAATATTCATTAATTTGTTTTGATGTATACAAATAAGATGTTTTGATCATGTTTGGTAGAATGTAATTTGACAAATTTGGTACCATCATATTGCAAAATAAATGATGATTAGCAATCATGCATTAATGATGATTGTATATTTTATGATTTGGCATGATGCATGCAATGATGAAATATTCATGAATTTGAAATGATGCATGCAATACTTATGACAATGATGTACATAATGTATTACATATGATATGTATCATGAATGCTTTAAATGATGAATGTTTGCTATCATGATCAACATATTAATAAATGCTTAAAAATTTTAATGTTTGAGTATCATGTATGATATACCCATTAATGATGATTGATTTATTTTTTGGTATCGTGCATGAAAAATAAGGTTTTTCAAATTGTGTATGTTTTAATTTGAATATATAATGATGCACAAATAAAATTGATCCTTACTTTTGTCATAATCTAAAAATTAAAAAAAAGGGTCTTCCCTTCTTTTTGACAATGACAAAGGGGGAGCAAGAATTTCTAGCGTGGACATCATGAAAAGAGGCAAACTAGCTAGCTTACACAATTCAAGATGAAAGCAAAAATTATACTCTAAAGAGAAGATGCAAATGTAACACTTGCCAAATTGTTTGCTTGCCTCATGTAAAACATTATCTCTTGCTTGTTGAATCTCGGATTTTGATGATGAAGTCAATTGTCATTTGTTGTCTAATCTATGTGTTGAGATAAGTGTGCAGGATTAACTACGATGAAAGTTAGACAAGCAGCAGGAGTTGCGCCGGAGTCAAGTTCATGATCATGTTGGGAGTTCGAGAGTTCAACGGAAGTTCGGACGGTCGTCGGAGGTTCTGCGAGAACAGATCTGAAAAGTCCAGAAGCTTGCCAAGCGAAGCTCGTCGGAACTCACCAAGTGGATCGTCGCAAAGTCCAGGAGTTTGCCGGAAGTCCGCAGAAGAATCACCGAGGGAACATCGGTTGATCGACGGAAGTTCGCCGGAAACTCGCCGGAAGAAGCGATTGACGCATCGGAGCAAAGCTGCAGAAATTGTCTTAGATTTAATCGTAGTTAGCACGTTGATTAAGTTGGAAAATGGGAGGTGATCCCATTAGCTTAATCTTGGGGCAATTGGGCCCCTGAAAAGAATGAAATTGGGGCCGAATGGAGCTAACCATTCGGACCCTGATTGCACTAGGAGGTGCAACCGCCTAGGCCAGGAGGTGGCACCGCCTGGGCTAAGCCTCCCAGCGAGACTGGGCGGTGCAACCTCCCCAGCCAGGAGGTGGCATCGCCTTTGCTCAGTCTTCGAGCTAGACTGGGCGGTGCAACCTCCCTGACAAAGAGGTGGCATCGCCTGAGCTCAGTCTTCGAGCTAGACTGGGCGGTGCAACCTCCCTGACAGAGAGGTGGCACCGCCTGAGCTCAGTCTTCGAGCAAGACTGGGCGGTGCAACCTCCCTGACAGAGAGGTGGCACCGCCTGAGCTCGGTCTTCGAGCTCTGCCAGGCGGTGCAACCTCTCCAGTCAAGAGGTGCAACCGCCTGATCCCGAAATTCCAGGATTTGATCGTTTTGAGCTCCAAATTTGAATTGGGTTGGGGCCTATAAATACCCCACCCATTCAGCACTGAAGAGACACAGATCCACACCGAATTCTTGATCTTTTCAGTGATTCTAAGAGCTCAAACTTGTGTAAAGTCCAAAAGTTCTCTTCTCTTCTGTTCTTCAAGTCTTGAGTTGTAAAGAGATGAGAGAAAGGATCTGTAAGGGTTGTCTCCTGAGCCCGTCAAAAGGAGAGAAACTGTAAAAGGGCAGTTGGCCTTTGCCCATTGAAGGAAGGCACCTAGTTGACGTCGGTAACCTCGCCGGTGGAGGAAGCCAAAAGTGGAGTAGGTCAAGACTGACCGAACCACTCTAAATCTCTGGTTTACGTTTATTTTGAGCACTTTATCATTACTGCAAACCTCCTACATAGCTACTGCTCTCTGCGCTTTTACGAACAAGTTTCTAAGCTCTAATCTTTCCGAATCTGGATTCAGACGTCAATACGTGTTTTCGTACAATCCTTACTTTGCAGCTTACATTTACGTCTTGAATCTGTTTATAACTGCGAACTGTCTTCTGCGCTTTTACGAACGAGTTTCCTCGCAGTCTACATTTACATTTTGATTCTATTTATAACTGCAAACTGTCTTCTGCAACTTTACGAACGAGTTTCAACATTTAGACGTAAAACTGCATTTAGACGTAAATCGGCTTTCCTCGCACAATCATCAGATTTCAGCTTACGTTTATGTCTTAATTTCAACTGCATACTGCCTTCTGCGAGTATACAAACGAGTTTCAAAGTTCAGACGTAAATTTGCGTTTAGACGTAAATCTGCGTTTAGACGTAAATCTGCTTTTTGTAGATTACTTTTTGAATAGCAGCACATTGTCTTTATACTTCTGCTTAAACTGCGCTTAGACGCAAACTGTGTTTAGACGCAAACTGCGCTTAGACGCAATCTGCGCTTAGACGCAAACTGCGCTTAGACGCAAACTACGCATAAACGCAATCTGCGCTTAGACGCAAACTGCGCTTAGACAAAATCTGAATTTAGACGCAATCTGCATTTAGACGCAAACTGCGTTTAGACGCTAACTGTGTTTAAACGTAAACTGCACTTAATAATAAGTAAACTAGGATCGGCTTTTGCATAGTGTTTATCGAACGAACGCAGCTTTCGTTTTTAATCGCTGAAAGATTTCCGCTGCACTAATTCACCCCCCCCCCCCTCTTAGTGCTCTCGATCCTAACAATTGGTATCAGAGCAAGGTTAACTCTCTAACGGATTAAAACCCAAAGAGAAATGGCATACGCCGGAAACCAAGAGGGGCATTATATTACGCGTCCACCCATGTTCAGTGGGACGGACTACACCTACTGGAAGACCCGAATGAGGATCTTTCTTATTTCTATGGATTTTGAACTGTGGAATCTTGTCGAAAATGGATTTTCGAAGTCTTCTCTTCCAATGATCGATTGGAATGATTTGGAGAAGAAGGCTTTCACTCTTAATGCAAAGGCTATGAATGCCTTATTTTGTGCACTTGATAAAAACGAGTTTAACCGTGTTTCAACTTGTGAAACTGCATTTGATATTTGGCACACACTCGAAGTGACCCATGAGGGCACAAGTAGAGTAAAAGAGTCAAAAATCAATTTGCTGTTACATTCTTTCGAACTTTTTCGGATGAAACCGAGTGAAACCATTGGCGACATGTTTACCCGTTTCATGGATGTCGTCAACGGTCTAAAAGGACTCGGAAAGAGCTTTTCGGATTTTGAGCTTGTTAATAAGATACTAAGATCCCTTCCTAAGAGTTGGGATCCTAAAGTCACTGCTATTCAAGAGGCAAAAGATTTGCGAAATTTCTCTCTTGAAGAACTAATCGGGTCATTAATGACCTACGAAATGACTTGTAAAGCTCATGAAGAGCAAGAAGACATCCTTCCAAAGAACAGGAAGGATATGGCACTCAAAACTTCTGAATGCCACTTGAGAGAAAACTCAAGTGATGAGGACTGTGATGATGACTTGGCACTTCTAACAAGAAAGTTTAAAAAGTTCTTTAAAAGAAACAAGTTTAAGAATGATGCAAAAAATAAACTTGAACCCAAGAAGGACCAAGTAATCTGCTATGAATGCAAAAAGCCAGGACACTACAAGAGTGATTGTCCCCAAGTCAAAAGGAGAACGTCAAAGAAAAAGGCGCTTCAAGCAACATGGGATGACTCAAGCGCATCCGAAGAAGAGGAGTCCAACACCGAGCAAGTTGCTCATTACGCCTTAATGGCCATCGAAGATGAGGTAACAAATTCAATAGATGCAGATTTATCATTCGATGAATTATTAAATGCTTTCCATGAATTGTTTGATGAATGTAAGACTATCAGTAGTAAATACAAATTGCTAAAAAAGGAGCATGATAGTCTTATTTGTAATTTCGATAAGTTAAATGCTGAACATCATGATAGTTTAAGCCCATGCATAAAATGCCATGATCTAGAAACTCTCCAAAAAGAAAACTTGCTACTTAAGGACACCTTGAAGAAATTCGAGGTTGGTAGCAAGTCATTGAACATGATCCTTACAAACAAGGGTCACGTTCCCAAAAGAAGTGGAATTGGATTCGTGAGAAGTCCTCACCAAAATCCAACCACCTTCATAAAAGGCTCCATCTTACATGTTAGACATCAAACCAAATGCAACTTTTGTTGCAAGTTTGGACACAGGACGCATTACTGTCCATTCAGGAAAATTAGTCCAAACAAATTGATTTGGGTTCCTAAAGGAACCACAATAAACTCCATGCAACATGATAAACAATGCAGATCTATTTATGAGGCACCCAAAAGCAAATGGGTTCCTAAAAATCATCCCTTCCTATAAAAACATTAAAATTTTAGGCCGGAGCAAGAAATAATATTCTGCTCCTTGACTCTCGATAGTCATAAACCAAGAGTCAAAAAGGAACTCGCAACGCTTAAGTAACAAGTGGAAGTTATGAAATCACAAATACGATTTGGATACAACCATATTAGAAACATATGATATCCAAATTCACATATCCCCTTGATCTTCGGACCCGTCAACACTATCATCTACGAATTAATTCTTGTATCATGAAGAAACTAAATATGTCATGATCTTAAAAGGGATACCAAACAAACTATCAACATACGTATGACATATACATGTTAAAAGATCTATCTTAATAAACATTAATTGCTCTGAAATAAAAAACTCTCCTCAAGGCAAAGGCTCCCTGATCAAATCACATTAGGTGCTCACTGGCTGCAGGCGGTGGCACCTCTCCAGCTGGCGATGGCACCTCCAGCTACCATGGGTTGCCAGAGGTTGCACCGCTCCAGCCAGAGGTGCAACCGCCCGCAACTCTGCCTTTTTAAACCCACGCTAGGGCCGGCGGTGGAACCGACCCCAACTCACTCCCATTTCCTCCTCTACTCTTCTAAGTCTCCTCCATTCTCATTTCACTCCTCTAAGCCTTCCAAATACCTCCCATTTCGGAGCAAAACATCAAGAATCCTTCCTTCTCTTGAAGATTTCACAAAGCTACTCTCTAAGAAGCCCTTAAATTTTGTTTTGTTCGTCATTTACTCTTGCTCATCATTATCCCTCTAAACAGCAGTAGTTATGGGATCTAGAAGATCCTCAAGGGACAAGGGAAAGAGGAGATTAGTAGAAGAGTTTGATTTCACTCTTTTCGATTCAAAAAACAATGCTGAAAAATTTCCCTCTTTCGAACTTAGATGTATCTGTTGAATCTCGGATTTTGATGATGAAGTCAATTGTCATTTGTTATCTAATCTATGTGTTGAGATAAGTGTGCAGGATTAACTACGATGAGAGTAAGACAAGCAGCAGGTGTTGCGCCGGAGTCAAGATCATGATCACGTTGGGAGTTCGAGAGTTCGACGGAAGTTCGGACGGTCGTCGGAGGTTCAGCGAGAACAGATCCGAGAAGTCCAGAAGCTTGCCAAGCGAAGCTCGTCGGAACTCGCCAAGTGGATCGTCGCAAAGTCCAGGAGTTTGCCGGAAGTCCGCAGAAGCATCACCGAGGGTTCATCGGATGATCGACGGAAGTTCGCCGGAAACTCGCCGGAAGAAGCGATTGACGTACCGAAGCAAAGCTGCAGAAATTGTCTTAGATTTAATCGTAGTTAGCACGATGATTAAGTTAGAAATGGGAGGTGATCCCATTAGCTTAATCCTGGGGCAATTGGGCCCCTGAAGAACTCAAGTTGGGTCGAATGGTTCAACCCATTCGAACCCAAGTAGCTGTGGGAGGTGCAACCGCCCAGGCAGGGAGGTGCAACCGCCCAGGCTAAGTCTCCCAGCGAGATTGGGCGGTGCAACCGCCCAGGGCTCAGTCTCCAAGCGAGACTGGGCGGTGCAACCTCTTCTGTCAAGAGGTAGCACCGCCAGAGCTCAAGTTCCGAGCTCTGCCGAGAGGTGCAACCACCGAGCTCGGTCTTCGAGCTCTGGCAGAGAGGTGCAACCTCTTTGGACAGGTGATGCATCGCCTGAGCTCGGTCTTCGAGCTCTGGCAGAAAGGTGCAACCACCCCTGACAGAGAGGTGCATCCGCCTGAGCTCAGTCTTCGAGCTCTGCCAGGCGGTGCAACCTCTCCAGTCAAGAGGTGCAACCGCCTGATCCCGGAATTCCGGGATTTGACGGTTTTGAGCTCGAATTTTGAATTGGGTTGGGGCCTATAAATACCCCACCCATTCAGCACTGAAAAGATATAGACCTACACCGAAATCTTGATCTTTTCTGTGATTCTAAGAGCTCAAAAGTGTTGTAAAGCCTTTAAGTCTCCTCCTTCTGTTCTTCAAGTTTTCAGTTGTAAAGTGAGGAGAGAAAGGTCTGTAAAGGTTGTCTCCTGAGCCTGTCAAAAGGAGAGAAATTGTAAAAGGGCAGTTTGGCCTTCGCCTATTGAAGGAAGGCCCCTAGTTGACGTCGGCAACCTCATCGGTGGAGGAAGCCAAAAGTGGAGTAGGTCAAGGCTGACCGAACCACTCTAAATCTCTGGTTTGCGTTTATTCTCGAGCACTTTATCATTACTGCAAACCTCCTTCATTACTACTGCTCTCTGCGCTTTCACGAACAAGTTCTAAGTGCTGTTCTTCCGAATCTGCATTCAGACGTAAATTCGTATTTTGATACATTACAGTTTACGTTTACGTTTGATTCTGCAGAACTGTCTTCCGTGCTTTTACGAACGAGTTTCAACATTTAGACGTAAAACTGCATTCAGACGTAAATCGGCTTTCCTCGCACAATCATCAGATCTCAGTTCACGTTTACGTCTTGATTTCAACTGCATACTGCCTTCTGCGAGTATACAAACGAGTTTCAAAGTTTAGACGTAAATCTGCGTCTAGACGTAAAACTGTGTTTAGACGTAAATCTGAGTTTAGACGTAAATCTGAGTTTAGACGTAAATCTGCGTTTAGACGTAAAATTGCGTTTAGACGTAAATCTACGTTTAGACGTAAATCTGCGTTTAGACGTAAATCTGCGTTTAGACGTAAATCTGAGTTTAGACGTAAACTGCGCTTAGACGCAAAACTGCGCTTAGACGCAATCTGCGCTTAGACGCAAACTGCACTTAGATACAAACTGAGAATTAGCTTTTGCATCATAATAGTTTTTGAACGAACGCAGCTTTTGGTTTTTAATCGCTGTAAGATTTCCGCTGCACTAATTCACCCCCCCCCTCTTAGTGCTCTCGATCCTAACAATTGGTATCAGAGCAAGGTTAACTCTCAAAAGGATTAAAATCCAAGAGAGATGACTTACGCCGGAAACCAAGAGGGCCATTCTATTACACGTCCACCCATGTTTAATGGGACGGACTACACCTACTGGAAGACCCGAATGAGGATCTTTCTTATTTCTATGGATTTTGAATTATGGAATCTTGTTGAGAATGGTTTTTCAAAGTCTTCTCTTCCAATGATCGATTGGAATGATTTGGAGAAGAAGGCTTTCGCTCTAAATGCAAAGGCTATGAATGCCTTATTTTGTGCACTCGATAAAAACGAGTTTAACCATGTTTTAACTTGTGAAACTGCATTTGATATTTGGCACACACTCGAAGTGACCCATGAGGGCACAAGTAGAGTAAAAGAGTCAAAAATCAATTTGCTGTTACACTCTTTCGAACTCTTTCGGATGAAACCGAGTGAAACCATTGGCGACATGTTTACCCGTTTCACGGATGTCGTCAACGGTCTAAAAGGACTCGGAAAGAGCTTTTCGGATTTTGAGCTTGTTAATAAGATACTAAGATCCCTTCCTAAGAGTTGGGATCCTAAAGTCACCGCTATTCAAGAGGCAAAAGATCTGCGAAATTTCCCTCTTGAAGAACTAATCGGGTCACTAATGACCTACGAAATGACTTGTAAAGCTCATGAAGAGCAAGAAGACATCCTTCCAAAGAACAGGAAGGATATGGCACTCAAAACTTCAGAATGCCACTTGAGAGAAAACTCAAGTGATGAGGACTGTGATGATGACTTGGCACTTCTAACAAGAAAGTTTAAAAAGTTCTTTAAAAGAAACAAGTTCAAAAATGATGCAAAAAATAAACTTGAACCCAAAAAGGACCAAGTAATCTGCTATGAATGCAAAAAGCCAGGACACTATAAGAGTGATTGTCCCCAAGTCAAGAAAAGAACAACAAAGAAGAAGGCGCTCCAAGCAACATGGGATGATTCGAGCGCATCTGAGGAAGAGGAGTCCAACACCGAGCAAGTTGCTCATTACGCCTTAATGGCCATCGAAGACGAGGTAACAAATTCAATAGATGCTGATTTATCTTTCGATGAATTATTAAATGCCTTCAATGACTTATTTGACGAATGCAATAGTATAAGTAGAAAATATAAATTGCTGAAAAAGATGCATGATAATCTTACTTGTGAGTTTGATAAGTTAAAAGTCGAACATCATGATAGTATAAATTCATGTATCAAATGTCATGATTTAGAAACTATGCAAAAAGAAAATCTGCTACTCAAGGACACCTTGAAGAAATTCGAGGTTGGTAGCAAATCATTAAACATGATCCTTGCAAACAAGGGTCACATTCCAAAAAGGAGCGGGATTGGATTTGTGAGAAATCCTCATCAAAATCCAACCACCTTCATAAAAGGCTCCATCTTACATGTTCAACACCAAACCAAGTGCAACTTTTGTTGCAAATCTGGACACAAGACACATTGTTGTCCATTCAAGAAAATAAGTCCAAACAAATTAATTTGGGTTCCTAAAGGAACCATGATAAACTCTATGCAACATGATAGAAAATGTAGATCTATTTATGAGGCACCCAAAAGCAAATGGGTACCTAAACATCATCCTTTCTTGTAGAAAACTAAACAATCGCATGCTAGGAGCAAGAAATGGTACCTTGATAGTGGATGCTCAAGGCATATGACCGGAGATCCATCTCAATTCTCTAAGCTCACTAGCATAGACGAAGGATATGTCACCTTCGGAGACAACAACAAGGGTAAAATCATTGGCAAAGGAACCATAGGTAACAAATCCAACCTCTCTATTGAAGATGTTTTACTAGTTGATGGTTTAAAACATAACCTCTTGAGCATTAGTCAATTATGTGATAAAGGATATATTATAAGATTTGAATCTAATGCTTGCATCATTGAAAAACCACACAAAAATATATCTATGATTGCATTAAAACAAAACAACGTATACACTATTGACATCAATGACTTATGTGATGAAATGTGCTTTGCCGTTATGAATGAGGATGCTTGGCTATGGCATAGAAGATTAGGTCATGCTAGCATGAAACTAATCACTCAAATATCATCTAGAAAACTTGTAAGAGGAATTCCTCATATCAAGTTCATCAAAGATAATGTATGTGATGCTTGCCAATTAGGTAAGCAAATTAGGGGTAGCTTCAAAGCTAAGAATCAAATAAGCACCTCTAGACCCTTACAATTGATCCATATGGACTTGTTCGGACCAATCTCTACATCGAGTCTAGGAGGTAGCAAATACGCCTTTGTCATTATTGATGACTACAGCAGATATACATGGACCTACTTCTTAAAACAAAAAAATGAATGCTTTAGATATTTTACCAAGTTTTGTAAACTTGTTCAAAATGAGAAGGAATCTATGATTTCGTCAATTAGAAGTGATCATGGTGGAGAATTTCAAAACCATGACTTCCAAGAATTCTGTGAACTCAACGGATACAACCATAACTTCTCTACTCCAAGAAATCCTCAACAAAATGGGGTAGTAGAAAGAAAAAATCGAAATTTACAAGAAATGGCAAGAACCATGTTGAATGAACATAGCCTACCCAAATATTTTTGGGCCGAAGCTGTAAACACTGCATGCTATATTTTAAATAGAGTCATAGTAAGACCCTTACTCACCAAAACTCCTTATGAGTTATGGAATAACAAAAAACCCAATGTCTCATATTTTAAAGTCTTTGGGTGTAAGTGTTTTATCTTGAATGAAAAGGATAACTTAGGAAAATTCGATGCTAAATCTGATGAAGGAATCTTTCTTGGTTATTCTTCGGTTTCTAAAGCTTTTCGCATCTTCAATAAAAGAACCTTAATTATTGAAGAATCCATCCATGTTGTTTTCAATGAGATTTCAGAAATTAAGAAAAATGATCTTGATGATGATGTTAATTTTGATTCCTTGAATTTAAACGAAACCCCGTCTCCAACTAGCAACTTGGATGCATCCACTTCCGAAACATCCTTACCCAAGGATTGGAAGTATATAGATGCTCATCCTAAGGAGCTAATCCTAGGAGACACATCAAAGGGGGTTCAAACACGATCTTCTTTTAAAAACTTTTGTGCCAACGCCGCTTTTCTCTCCCAAATTGAACCCAAATGTGTTGATGAAGCCATGAAAGATGATTCATGGATTATCGCAATGCAAGATGAATTAAATCAATTTGAGAGAAATGAGGTGTGGACGCTTGTTCCTAGGCCAAATGACCATTTAGTAATTGGTACTAAATGGGTCTTTAGAAACAAGCAAGATGAAAATGGTATCGTGGTTAGAAACAAGGCTAGATTAGTGGCCAAAGGTTTCAACCAAGAAGAAGGTATCGATTACGAAGAAACCTTCGCACCTGTGGCTCGATTGGAAGCCATAAGGATGCTCCTTGCCTACGCTAGTTGCAATAATTTTAAGTTATTTCAAATGGATGTTAAAAGCGCTTTTCTAAATGGTTTCATTTCCGAAGAAGTTTATGTTGAACAACCTCCTGGATTTGAAAATAATGGCTACCCTAATCATGTGTTTAGATTAACTAAAGCTCTCTATGGTTTAAAACAAGCCCCAAGGGCTTGGTATGAGAGACTTAGCTCTTTTCTCATTGAAAATAATTTCATAAAAGGCAAGGTTGATACTACATTGTTTATCAAGAATTTTGAAAATAATTTTCTCATTATTCAGATTTATGTTGATGATATTATCTTTGGTTCTACAAATGAATCTCTTTGTGAATCCTTTGCGAAAACTATGAGTCATGAATTCGAAATGAGTCTAATGGGAGAGTTAACATTCTTCTTAGGCCTACAAATCAAACAACTAAGCAATGGCGTCTTTATTAGTCAAACCAAATATGCTGTGAGTTTGCTAAAGAAGTTCAAAATGAATAATTCAAAAGCCATTGACACTCCTATGAGCACCTCCACTAAGTTAGAAATTGATGAGAATGGAGAAAGCTTCGATCAAAAAACCTATAGGGGTATGATAGGAAGTTTACTTTACCTCACTGCCACCAGACCAGACATCATGTTCAGTGTAGGACTTTGTGCTAGATTTCAATCAGACCCTAAGATATCTCATCTCAAAGTAGTCAAAAGAATACTCAGATATCTTAATGGAACTACCAATCTAGGATTATGGTACCCAAAATCAGAAAATTTTGAATTAACAGCTTATGCTGATGCGGACTTCGCTGGCTGTAGACTAGACAGAAAAAGCACATCAGGATCATGTCAATTTTTAGGACATGCCCTTGTATCCTGGTCATCTAAGAAACAAAACTCGGTTGCCCTATCAACAACCGAAGCTGAATACATTGCAGCAAGTGCATGCTGTGCACAAGTTGTATGGATGAAAAACACTTTAGAAGATTACAAAGTGAATCTTAAAGATATTCCCATTAAATGTGATAACACGAGTGCAATATGCTTAACTAAAAATCCTATACAATACTCAAGAACAAAACACATTGATATTAGACATCACTTTATACGAGATCATGTCACTAATCATGATGTAACCATAGAGTTTATTGATACCAAACATCAACTAGTTGATATCTTTACAAAACCACTATGTGAAGAACAATTTGATTACATAAGAAGAGAATTAGGAATGTTGATGTGTCCGAATACTTAAACTAGTTTATTACATATTGCAAATCATGTGACAAATATTTTTAACCAAATGCATGTAAGAAGTTCATTTTTCGGTTTGTATGCTAAAAATGGGATGTTCCTATACACTCTTATGAAAACTTTTTGAAAAATGACTTTTCTCCTTCAAGCAACAAACAATAAAGAGATATTCAAAGAATTATATGTGTCATGACTTCCTTTATGTGCTTGATAATGCTATCATGCTTTTTGTTGATGACAAAGGGGGAGAAACATATGAATTGATAAACACTATGTCATAGCTGAACTGCCATAATCATGTCTATGTCATAGTTACAAATACTTGAGTGATGCTATAAACAATGTTATAGTTATGCCATCCTTGCATCACCAAGAGATATGTGAACATGCGCTATAGTTTGCATCATGTCTTAATTTGATATTCAATATTGTGAAGAAAATGCAAACTTGCTAGAAAATCTCAAATGTGTGCATCATGTAAAAAGTCCTTCGTAGCTTTATATTATTACATGATGAATAGTTACAAACACTATCATACAAACTTGATGATGTATGTCATGCCTTGACATCATTCTTGAAGAGATACATCATGATGGGCATCATGATGGGAGCATTGATAAGTTTAACTGATCTAACTTATCAATACGTCACTTGAATTCTTAGGTCTTGAATTCAAGGTTGACTTATCTCAACTATGGCATATAGATAGGGGGAGTTAAGGACAACTCCTTTATCAATTGATTGTCATCATAAAAAAGGGGGAGATTGTTGAATCTCGGATTTTGATGATGAAGTCAATTGTCATTTGTTATCTAATCTATGTGTTGAGATAAGTGTGCAGGATTAACTACGATGAGAGTAAGACAAGCAGCAGGTGTTGCGCCGGAGTCAAGATCATGATCACGTTGGGAGTTCGAGAGTTCGACGGAAGTTCGGACGGTCGTCGGAGGTTCAGCGAGAACAGATCCGAGAAGTCCAGAAGCTTGCCAAGCGAAGCTCGTCGGAACTCGCCAAGTGGATCGTCGCAAAGTCCAGGAGTTTGCCGGAAGTCCGCAGAAGCATCACCGAGGGTTCATCGGATGATCGACGGAAGTTCGCCGGAAACTCGCCGGAAGAAGCGATTGACGTACCGAAGCAAAGCTGCAGAAATTGTCTTAGATTTAATCGTAGTTAGCACGGTGATTAAGTTAGAAATGGGAGGTGATCCCATTAGCTTAATCCTGGGGCAATTGGGCCCCTGAAGAACTCAAGTTGGGTCGAATGGTTCAACCCATTCGAACCCAAGTAGCTGTGGGAGGTGCAACCGCCCAGGCAGGGAGGTGCAACCGCCCAGGCTAAGTCTCCCAGCGAGATTGGGCGGTGCAACCGCCCAGGGCTCAGTCTCCAAGCGAGACTGGGCGGTGCAACCTCTTCTGTCAAGAGGTAGCACCGCCAGAGCTCAAGTTCCGAGCTCTGCCGAGAGGTGCAACCACCGAGCTCGGTCTTCGAGCTCTGGCAGAGAGGTGCAACCTCTTTGGACAGGTGATGCATCGCCTGAGCTCGGTCTTCGAGCTCTGGCAGAAAGGTGCAACCACCCCTGACAGAGAGGTGCATCCGCCTGAGCTCAGTCTTCGAGCTCTGCCAGGCGGTGCAACCTCTCCAGTCAAGAGGTGCAACCGCCTGATCCCGGAATTCCGGGATTTGACGGTTTTGAGCTCGAATTTTGAATTGGGTTGGGGCCTATAAATACCCCACCCATTCAGCACTGAAAAGATATAGACCTACACCGAAATCTTGATCTTTTCTGTGATTCTAAGAGCTCAAAAGTGTTGTAAAGCCTTTAAGTCTCCTCCTTCTGTTCTTCAAGTTTTCAGTTGTAAAGTGAGGAGAGAAAGGTCTGTAAAGGTTGTCTCCTGAGCCTGTCAAAAGGAGAGAAATTGTAAAAGGGCAGTTTGGCCTTCGCCTATTGAAGGAAGGCCCCTAGTTGACGTCGGCAACCTCATCGGTGGAGGAAGCCAAAAGTGGAGTAGGTCAAGGCTGACCGAACCACTCTAAATCTCTGGTTTGCGTTTATTCTCGAGCACTTTATCATTACTGCAAACCTCCTTCATTACTACTGCTCTCTGCGCTTTCACGAACAAGTTCTAAGTGCTGTTCTTCCGAATCTGCATTCAGACGTAAATTCGTATTTTGATACATTACAGTTTACGTTTACGTTTGATTCTGCAGAACTGTCTTCCGTGCTTTTACGAACGAGTTTCAACATTTAGACGTAAAACTGCATTCAGACGTAAATCGGCTTTCCTCGCACAATCATCAGATCTCAGTTCACGTTTACATCTTGATTTCAACTGCATACTGCCTTCTGCGAGTATACAAACGAGTTTCAAAGTTTAGACGTAAATCTGCGTCTAGACATAAAACTGTGTTTAGACGTAAATCTGAGTTTAGACGTAAATCTGAGTTTAGACGTAAATCTGCGTTTAGACGTAAAACTGCGTTTAGACGTAAATCTGCGTTTAGACGTAAATCTGCGTTTAGACGTAAATCTGAGTTTAGACGTAAACTGCGCTTAGACGCAAAACTGCGCTTAGACGCAATCTGCGCTTAGACGCAAACTGCACTTAGATACAAACTGAGAATTAGCTTTTGCATCATAATAGTTTTTGAACGAACGTAGCTTTTGGTTTTTAATCGCTGTAAGATTTCCGCTGCACTAATTCACCCCCCCCCTCTTAGTGCTCTCGATCCTAACAGTATCAATAAGGGAAAATACGTAGATCTAAATGAACTAAGAGACTTAGAGACTATCCAATGGTTTGCAAACCTAGATCTACTTCCAATCCTGCAGATTAACGAACCCATCTATCCTAGGCTAGTTAGATTATTTTACAATAACATACAAATAGATGATGAAGAAAGGATGTCCACCTATCTTTTAGGACAACACATCTCAATCACTGATAGGTTCATTTGTGATATGATAGGCATTCCAATAAAAAGCATAGGACTTTACTGTAGAGGATCATGGAATGATAAAAGTATTGGAACATCCTATGTTGAAGCCTTAGGAACAATCTTTGCCAATCCTAACATAACATTGGTTCCTAAAAGTTGTGAACATCTATTGCCTTTGAACACTAAGATACTTCATCATATCATGACTAGTATAATTCTTCCTAAACAATACCATCATGATGAAATAAGTCAATTAGAATTAGGAACTATGTACTTAATCATGAAGGGACATGACATCTGTCTTGGTTATCTTATCCAACAAAACATGTTAGAATTATCTAAGAAAGATATGATGCTCCCATATGGTGGTATAATCACAAGAATAATGAAAGCTTACGACATTCTAATACCACCAGAAGAAGAAGTAATGAAAGTAGATCGATTCAACATAATAAACAAAAATCTACTTCACCGACTAAGATGTTACTATAGAAACGGTAACTGGGTTAGAATCTCTAGAAGGACTGATCACCCTCAACCTGAACCAGAACCGGAAACACCAGTATTTAGGGGTACCCAATCTCCTCCGACCCTTCCTTTTGAGGAAACACATCCAGTTGAGCAAACTCATACATCCATCGAAGAAATTGGGATTCGAATGGATCGATTCGAACAGAGACAAGAACGGATTGAACAACGACAAGATTAAATCCTATCTGAGCTGCAGCAAATTCATAGTCAATTTGACTCCTTGTTTAGGCATTTTAATTTTTCACCTCATCAATGAACTTGTTGAACACTTGTTGTTGTTGTAAACTTCTTATGTTACTTCTGATGTGCTGGCTGTAAACATCTATCGTGGTAAACATACATCTTGCGCCTTGTGGTAAAAGTTATCTCAGATTTTTATGGTATCATTACTGTTTGGTATGTGATGTGTCCAAATTAAGAATATTGTGCTTTGAAACTAAAAGTTTTGAAAACATTGTGCTAGATTTCAATCAAACCCTAAGATATCTCATCTCAAAGCAGTTAAAAAAATACTTAGATATCTTAATGGTACCACAAATCTAGGATTATAGTACCCAAAATCAGAGAAGTTTGAGTTAACTGCTTATGCTGATGCGGACTTCGCTGGTTGTAGATTAGATAGAAAAAGTACATCAGGAACATGTCAATTCTTAGGACATGCCCTTGTTTCCTGGACATCTAAGAAACAAAACTCGGTTGCTCTATCAACAACCGAAGCTGAATATATTGCAGCAAGTGCATGCTGTGCACAAGTTGTTTAGATGAAAAATACCTTAGAAGATTATAAAGTTCATCTCAAGAACATTCCCATTAAATGTGATAACACAAGTGCAATATGCCTAACAAAAAACCCTATACAACACTCGAGAACAAAACATATTGATATCAGACATCACTTTATACGAGATCATGTTACGAATCATGATGTAATCATAGAATTCATTGATACGAAACATCAACTAGCTGACATCTTTACAAAACCACTAAGTGAAGAACAATTTGATTTCATTAAAAGAGAATTAGGAATGTTGATGTGTCCGAATAGATGAATTTGTTAAAATTATTTTTCGGACTATGTTGAATGATCAAATCACTTGATTGCCATGTGAAAATCTGCAACAAAATCTTGTCCGAATGCATCTTATTTATTCGAATGCTGTAAAACAAATTTTCTCGTACACTTTCATGAAAAATAAGTTTCTGAAATAGATTTGAGGAAGTGATTCTTGCCATGCTTTTTGTTGATGACAAAGGGGGAGAAACATATGAATTGATAAAAACTGCCATGATCATGTCATACTTCTTGCAAAATACTTGAGTGATGCTATAAACAATGTTATGATCATGCCATCCTTGCATCACCAAGAGATATATGAACGTGTGCTATAGTTTGCATTCTGCCCTGAGTTGATATCTTATCATGTGAAGAAAATGCAAAACTTGCTAGAATATTTCAAATATGTGCATCATGTAATAGCGCTTCACAGCTTTATATGATAATGTTCAAACTACATGATGAATAGTTAAAAACACAATCATACAAACTTGATGATGTATGTCAAGCCTTGACATCATCTTTGAAGAGATACATCATGATGAGTATCATGATGGGAGTATTGATAGGTTTAACTGATCTAACTTATCAATACGTCACTTGAATTCTTAGGTCTTGAATTCAAGGTTGACTTATCTCAACTATGGCATATAGACAGGGGGAGTTAAGGATAACTCCATTATCAATTGATTGTCATCATCAAAAAGGGGGAGATTGTTGAATCTCGGATTTTGATGATGAAGTCAATTGTCATTTGTTGTCTAATCTATGTGTTGAGATAAGTATGCAGGATTAACTACGATGAAAGTTAGACAAGCAGCAGGAGTTGCGCCGGAGTCAAGTTCATGATAATGTTGGGAGTTCGAGAGTTCAACGGAAGTTCGGACGGTCATCGGAGGTTCTGCGAGAACAGATCCGAAAAGTCCAGAAGCTTGCCAAGCGAAGCTCGTCGGAACTCACCAAGTGGATCGTCGGAAAGTCCAGGAGTTTGCCGGAAGTCCGCAGAAGAATCACCGAGGGAACATCGGTTGATCGACGGAAGTTCGCCGAAAACTCGCCGGAAGAAGCGATTGACGCATCGGAGCAAAGCTGCAGAAATTGTCTTATATTTAATCGTAGTTAGCACGTTGATTAAGTTGGAAAATGGGAGGTGATCCCATTAGCTTAATCTTGGGGCAATTGGGCCCCTGAAAAGAATGAAATTGGGGCCGAATGGAGCTAACCATTCGGACCCTGATTGCACCAGGAGGTGCAACCGCCTAGGCCAGGAGGTGGCACCGCCTGGGCTAAGCCTCCCAGCGAGACTGGGCGGTGCAACCTCCCCAGCCAGGAGGTGGCACCGCCTGAGCTCAGTCTTCGAGCTAGACTGGGCGGTGCAACCTCCCGATAGAGAGGTGGCACCGCCTGAGCTCAGTCTTCGAGCTAGATTGGGCGGTGCAACCTCCCTGACAGAGAGGTGGCACCGCTTGAGCTCAGTCTTCGAGCAAGACTGGGCGGTGCAACCTCCCTGACAGAGAGGTGGCACCGCCTGAGCTCGGTCTTCGAGCTCTGCCAGGCGGTGCAACCTCTCCAGTCAAGAGGTGCAACCGCCTGATCCCGAAATTCCGGGATTTGATCGTTTTGAGCTCCAAATTTGAATTGGGTTGGGGCCTATAAATACCCCACCCATTCAGCACTGAAGAGACACAGATCCACACCGAATTCTTGATCTTTTCAGTGATTCTAAGAGCTCAAACTTGTGTAAAGTCCAAAAGTTCTCTTCTCTTATGTTCTTCAAGTCTTGAGTTGTAAAGAGAGGAGAGAAAGGATTTGTAAGGGTTGTCTCCTGAGCCCGTCAAAAGGAGAGAAACTGTAAAAGGGCAGTTGGCCTTCGCCCATTGAAGGAAGGCACCTAGTTGACGTCGGTAACCTCGCCGGTGGAGGAAGCCAAAAGTGGAGTAGGTCGAGACCGACCGAACCACTCTAAATCTCTGGTTTGCATTTATTTTGAGCACTTTATCATTACTGCAAACCTCCTACATAGCTACTACTCTCTGCGCTTTTACGAACAAGTTTCTAAGCTCTAATCTTTGTGAATCTGGATTCAGACGTCAATACGTGTTTTCGTACGATCCTTACTTTGCAGCTTACATTTACGTCTTGAATCTGTTTATAACTGCGAACTGTCTTCTGCGCTTTTACGAACGAGTTTCCTCGCAGTCTATATTTACATTTTGATTCTATTTATAACTGCAAACTGTCTTCTGCAACTTTACGAACGAGTTTCAACATTTAGACGTAAAACTGCATTTAGACGTAAATCGACTTTTCCTCGCACAATCATCAGATTTCAGCTTACGTTTACGTCTTAATTTCAACTGCATACTGCCTTCTGCGAGTATACAAACGAGTTTCAAAGTTCAGACGTAAATCTGCATTTAGACGTAAATCTGCTTTTTGTAGATTACTTTTTGAATAGTAGCACATTGTCTTTATACTTCTGCTTAAACTGCGCTTAGACGCAAACTGTGTTTAGACGCAAACTGCGCTTAGACGCAATCTGCGCTTAGACGCAAACTGCGCTTAGACGCAAACTGCGCATAGACGCAATCTGCGCTTAGATGCAAACTGCGCTTAGACGCAATCTGAATTTAGACGCAATCTGCATTTAGACGCAAACTGCGTTTAGACGCTAACTGTGTTTAAACGTAAACTGCACTTAATAATAAGTAAACTAGGATCGGCTTTTGCATAGTGTTTATCGAACGAACGCAACTTTCGTTTTTAATCGCTGAAAGATTTCCGCTGCACTAATTCACCCCCCCCCCCCCTCTTAGTGCTCTCGATCCTAACATTGCTAGTTTGGCATTTTGCTAGCTTGTACTTTCCAAAGAAAGCAAAAATGACATTTCTCAAAAGAGAAGAAAGAACTTGTTATCTTGAACATCACAAGCTTGCCAAACAAAAATTGCAAAAGTGCTATCTTACCTATATCAAGAAGCAAAATTGCGAGCTCAAACATTGCAAAGGAAGCAAAAATTTGCTAGCTTGCAACTTGCATATTTCAAGAAGCAAGAGTTGCATTCTTGAACATCTCTAAATTGCTAACTTGCAAGTTCTAAAATGTTGTAACATTGCTAGCTTGCATGTCCTAAAAGTGCTATCCTGTATGCTGTAAAACTTGCATATCTAAAACTTGATAGCTTGAATGATCTGAGCATGATGTAACATTTGCTAAATTTTCTGGCTTCAAAACTGCATGATGATAAAACTTGATATTAAGTTTTTCAAGCAATATGTCAAACTAATATTCCAAACACAAGAATAGTTGGACTTCTCCTTTTTGTTAATAACAAAGGGGGAGAAGTATGATGTTATGCATAAATTTATGCATAAGTTCATGATGATGTGTTACAAGTATTCATGATGAATATTGCAATGACTTGAATTCAGTTTGAATTCAAGATTCTATCAATATGGCATATTGATAGGGGGAGTTTGTTTAAACTCCGGGAGTTAAGTTTAACTCCATCATCAAGTGGTTGTAATCATCAAAAAGGGGGAGATTGTTGAATCTCGTATTTTGATGATAAAACTACTTGATATATGTTTATGATTTAATCTACGTTTTGAGTGACGTAGGATGCTTCGATCATGATGAGACAATTAAAGCAGGAAAATCATGTTGTGCTAGAGGAACATGTTAGAAGATTGGACGTCGGGCTAGTGGATCGGTCGACGTATCGACAGAAGGCTTTGGGCCGTGGACTCGGGCATCGGGCCAAGAAGAGCAGGTATTGTGCCAAGGATATTGGAGTTGCGGAGTCAACTGGCCGATTGGGCAATAGGCTACAGGAAAGGACGATGCGCCGAAGAATCAGATGAAGCGTCGAGGGACCAATGACATGCCGGACAACTTGGTTAATTGGTTAGAATTAATTGTCTCAATCGAAGTTTTATTTTAAGTGTGCAGGATTAACTACGATGAAAGTAAGATATGCAGCAGGAGTTGCGCCAGAGTCAAGACAATGATCACGTTGGGAGTTCGAGAGTTCGACGGAAGTTCGGACAGTCGTCGGAGGTTCTGCGGGAACAAATCCGAGAAGTCCATGAGCTTGCCAAAGAAGCTCGTCGGAACTCGCCAAGTGGATCGTCGCAAGTCCAGGAGTTTTCCGGAAGTCCGCAGGAGCATCACCGAGGGTTCATCGGATGATCGACGGAAGTTCGTCGGAAGAAGCGATTGACGCACCGGAGCAAGTTGCAGTAAATGTCTTAGGAAATATCATAGTTAGCACAATGATTAAGTTGGAAATGGGAGGTGATCCCATTAACTTAATCTTGGGGCAATTGGGTCCTTGAAAAACCCAAATTGAGCCGAATGGATCAACCCATTCGGACCCTAATTTCTGCCAAGCGGTTGAACCGCCTAAGCCAGGAGGTGGCACCGCCTGGACTAAGTCTCCGAGCAAGACTGGGTGGTGCAACCGCCCCAGCTAGGAGGTGGCACCGCCTGGGCTCAGTCTCCGAGCGAGACTGGGCGGTGCAACCTCTCCTGACAGAGGTGGCACCGCTTGGGCTCGGTCTCCGAGCTCTGGCTGAGCTGTGCAACTGCCTCAGTCAGGAGGTGGCACCGCCTGAGCTCGGTCTTCGAGCTCTGGCAGGAGGTGCAACCGCCCCTGACAGGAGGTGGCACCGCCCAAAGGCTCAGTCTTCGAGCTCTGCCAAGCGGTGCAACCGCTCCAGTCAGGAGGTGCAACCGCCAGATCCCGAAATTTCGGGTATTGATAGTTTTAAGCTCCAAATTCAAACTGGGTTGGGGCCTATAAATACCCCACCCATTCAGCACTGAAAGGGCACTAAACATACACCGAAATCCTGATCTTGTTCTGTGATTTTTAGAGCTCAAAATTATTGTAAAGGCCAAAAGTTCTTCTCTCTCTTTTCTTCCAAGTTCTAAGCTTTAAAGAGAGGTGAGAAAATTCTGTAATGGTTATCTCCTAAGCCCGTCAAAAGGAGTGAAACTGTAAAAGGGTTGTTGGCCTTCGCCTATTGAAGGAAGGCCTCTAGTTGACGTCGGTGACCTCGTCGGTGGAGGAAGCCAAAAGTGGAGTAGGTCAAGATTGACTGAACCACTCTAAATCTCGGTTTGCATTTACTTTGAGCATCTTATCTTTACTGCAAACCTCCTCAATAGCTTACTGCCTTCTGTGCTTTTACGAACGTGTTTCAAAGTTCAGTGCTTTCCGAATCGGCGTTTAGACGCAAATCAGTTTTATCGTACGAACGTCGTATTTCAGTTTGCACCTATATTCTGATTTCCATCTTAACTGCAAACTGCCTTCATAGATTTACTTTAACGTCATCTCGCTTGATCTTAAGTTAAAGTAATCTTAGAATCGGCTTTCATACCGAAATCGCTTTCATCGTACGAACGCAGTTTTAATCGCAGAAAGATTTCCGTTGCACTAATTCACACCCCCCCCCCCCCCTCTTACTTCTCTTGATCCTAACACGTCTCCCCTCTCTGGACACATACGACGGCTCCACCGACCCACCGGACCATGTAGCCGCCTTCCGCACCCAAATGGCACTGTATGGAACCTCTTATGCTCTGATGTGCAGGGCATTCCCCACAACTCTAAGAGCACCAGCCCGCGCGTGGTACGGCGGCCTAAGGATCGGGACAGTCGCCTCATTCGACCAGCTCGCTAGAGACTTCGAGCTCAACTTCCTGGCCAGCGCACGGTCGAAACCGTCTGTTGCCTTGCTTCTCGAACTACACCAGAGGGATGACGAGTCCCTCTCCTACTTTGTGAACTGTTTTGCCACGCAGATCCGAGGATTATCCGATGCTCACCCCTCTCTGTTAATGCAGGCGTTCATGGCGGGACTGCGACCTTCCCGATTCTTCTGGTCCCTCGTTGAGAGGCCCCCCTCCGCGGTACTTGAGATGGTTCAGCGGGCGAACCAGTTCGTCGCGGCTGAGGCTTGGATGGCCGAAAAGCAGGAAGAGCACACGAGGGTCAGACCGGAGCCGGCTCACGGGCAGCAGCCTGCCGCGACTAGGCGCAGGCTGGACCGATCTAACCTGCCCGCTCTGAGGCCTCCTCTGCCCCCCTTAGGCGCGTCCCATACGGAGATATTTCTCCAGATAAAGGAGAGAGGGTTGCTCAGGGCTCCCGTTCCGATGAAAAACCCGCGAGAGCTCGTCGACCAGTCCAAGCATTGCCGCTTTCATAGGCAAAGCGGGCACGACACTGAAGACTACCACGAACTGAAACGGCAGATCGAGGAGCTTGTCCACGGGGGTCACCTCAGTCGGTACGTTCGACGTAATAGGGAGCCCTCGCCTCGCCCGAAGGGCCCCGTGGAGCGCCACATCGATGTCATCACTGGAGGACCAACGGCTGGGGGAACCAGTATGTCCGGGAGAAAGGCATATGCCCGTTCCGCCAGGATTGCCACTCCCCAACGTGGTCCCGACCCCAAGGTCGCATTCCCTCCCAAGGACGTCAAGCCACCGGAGCATGACGATGCGCTTGTGATAATGGCTCGGATCGCTAACGCCCAGGTGAGGAGAATCATGATCGACACGGGGAGCTCAGCCGACGTGCTCTATTTGGATGCCTTCCAGAAGTTGGGGTTAACCAAAGAATCCCTGAAGCCTATCTGCTTGGCGCTCACGGGATTCACCGGCGATTCGATCTCACCATTGGGGACTGTTACCTTGCCCCTCACCTTGGGAGCGCCGCCCAGAACAAAGACGGTGATGTCCACCTTCTTGGTGGTAGGATCTTCATACTGCTTACAACGCCATCCTCGGCCTCCCCACCCTCAACAAAATCAGAGTTGTAGTCTCCACCTATCATCAGATGGTGAAGTTTCCTACCCACGCCGGGACAGGGGAAGTTTGGGGAAGCCCCCAAGAGTCCAGACGATGCTACCTGACGGCGGTTTCGCTGCATAAAAGGGCGAAGACCAACCAACCTCTAGAGGACCCAAGAGAAGAGAAGCGGTCGACACCACACCCGGAGCCGATGGCGCCCACTTGCGACATGTCTTTGATGGAGGATCACCTAGATCGGACGGTCCAGGTCGGGTCAGAACTCCCTGGGCAAGAACGAGAGTAGCTCGTTGGTTTCTTGCAGGAGAACGCTGATGTCTTTGCCTGGTCGCCATCCGACATGACCGGCGTCAACCCAGAGACCGCCCAGCATCACCTGAATATATCGCCCGATGCCCGGCCAGTAAAACAGAAACCACGACGCCAAGCCCCTGATAGGCAACTCGTCATTCGCAAAGAGGTGGAGCGACTCTTAGCGGCTAGCTTCATCGAGGAAGTCAAGTACCCGCGATGGCTGTCTAATGTAGTGCTGGTAAAGAAATCTAATGGGAGTTGGAGGATGTGCATTGACTATACGAGTCTCAATCGTGCATGCCCGAAAGACTGCTATCCCCTCCCAAGGATCGATCAGCTGGTCGACGCAACTGCCGGGCACACCCGCCTGTCGTTCATGGACGCCTTCTCCGGCTACAACCAGATCAGAATGGCACCCGAGGACCAAGAACACATGGCTTTCATCACCGATCTAGGGGTGTATTTCTACAAAGTCATGCCGTTCGGGCTCAAAAACGCAGGCACTACCTATTAGATGGCCGTGAACAAAATGTTCGCCGCTCAAATCGGGCGAAACGTCGAAGTCTATGTTGACGACATGATCGTGAAGAGTCACATGGCGGTAGACCACCTGACCGACTTGGCCGAGACATTCTCCACACTCCGAAGGTATGGCCTGCGACTAAACCCGGCGAAGTGCATTTTCGGCGTCAGTTCGGGAAGGTTCCTCGGATTCATCGTGTATGAAAGAGGAATCGACGTGAATCCAGAAAAGGTTCAGGCGGTCATCAACATGCAGGCCCCTCGAACAGTCAAGGACTTGCAATGACTAAACGGACGGCTTGCTGCCTTATCCCGGTTTCTATCTCGGTCTGGTGATCGTTCCCTCCCCTTCTTCCGGGCGTTGAAGAACCCCAAGGACTTCCAGTGGACAGCGCAGTGTGAAGAGGCTTTTGGACAAGTCAAGCGGCACTTGGCCAACCTCCCCCGCCTTGCCTCGGTTACTCTCGAGGAAAAGCTCAGCGTTTACTTAGCCGCCTCCCAGCACACAGTCAGCTCTGTCCTAACCAAAGAGGCTTCTGGGGAACAACTACCGGTCTACTACATCAGCCATGTCCTGAATGGGCCCGAGGAGCGGTATCCACCAATTGAGAAGCTCACTTTGGTGCTCATGCTGGCGTCTCGGAAACTATGCCCCTACTTCCAGGCTCACCCGATT
This sequence comes from Musa acuminata AAA Group, assembly GCF_036884655.1. Classification (NCBI taxonomy): domain Eukaryota; kingdom Viridiplantae; phylum Streptophyta; class Magnoliopsida; order Zingiberales; family Musaceae; genus Musa; species Musa acuminata. Next base: position 21,538,561 of record NC_088352.1, on the reverse strand, counting down.
GAGGTAATCACTAACCAGCCGCTCCGGTAGGTTCTGTCTAAGTTTGATGTCGCAGGACGGCTCCTCAAGTGGTCGGTAGAACTCGAAGAATTTGACATACATTACGTTCCGAGGACTGCTATCAAAGCCTAGTCCGTGGCCGACTTCATCGCGGAACTGGTTGAAGGCGGGAGTGGAAGCTCCGAGCAGTCAGAGGAGGCATGGGACCTGCACGTGGACGACTCAACTACCTCCAGCAGTGCCGGCGCGGGGTTGGTACTCTCAGCCCCTGATGGACGCTCATTCGAACGCTCCTTCCGCTTCGGGTTCCGGGCAACCAACAATGAAGCCAAGTACGAGGTGCTCCTGGCAGGACTCAAGCTAGCCCTTGAAATGCAAGTGGATGCCATCCACGTCTTCACTGACTCGCAGCTCGTCGCCGAGCAGCTCAGCGGTGGATACAAAGCCAGGGAACCGACCATGGCAAAGTACTTGGCGGAGGTAAAAAGCCTAGCCTCCAACTTCTCCCACTTCACGATATCCAGGGTGCCGAGGAGCCAAAATGAACGAGCCGACGAGTTGGCGAAGATGGCTTCAGGACCCGACCACGGAAACAGCTCCAAGGTTAAAGAGCTCCCATTCTGCGCCATCTCGGTTTTGGCTATAACTCTTGCCGAAGCGTGCGCCACGTGGGTACAGGAGATGTTGCTCTTCAAACGCGATGGGATTCTTCCCAACGACGAAGCCGCGGCGCGCTGCATTCGCCGAATGCAAGCATGGTATTCCGAAGTGAACGGACGGCTCTACAAGCAATCCTTCTCACAGCCCCTGCTGCGATGCCTCGAGCCTGATGAAGCGAAGGCAGTCCTCGCCGAGGTCCATGAGGGGATCTACGGGGAGCATATTGCTGCTCGGACCTTGGCCTACAAAATCCTTCGCCAAGTATACTACTGGCCCACCATGTCCCGAGATGCCAGAATCTACGTGCAGCGGTGCGGACCCTGCCAGAGGCACGCCCGAACGCCCCGGCAGCCAACGGTCCCCCTGTCCCCCATCGACTGCGCGTGGCCATTCGCGCAATGGGGATTGGACCTCCTCGGCCCTTTCCCACCGGCATCGGGGTAACGACGATACATCGTCATGGGCGTGGATTACTTCACCAAATGGACAGAAGCCGAGCCATTGGCAATGATCACGGAGTGGCAAGTGGAGAAATTCGTCTAGAAAAACATCGTGACTTGATTTGGCTTGCCCGAAGCCATCATCACGGACAACGGATCCCAGTTCACCAGTGCTCGGTTCCAGGAGTTCTGTGCGAACTACGGGATTCAGCTGAGGTTCAGCTCTGTGGCCCACCCCCAGACGAATGGGTTGGCCGAAGTGACTAACCGATCTATTCTAGGCGGACTCAAGAGGAGTGTGTCAGCGGCCCAATCAGCTTGGGTGGATGAGCTCCCCAGTATCCTATGGTCCCTACGGACCATCCCCAAGACCGCAACCGGAGAATCCCCTTACAGCCTCTCGTTTGGGACTGAGGCTGTCTTGCCCCCTGAGATGGTTTTCCCTACCCCGAGGATGGCAAGCTACGATGAGCGGGTATCGACCCAGGGATTGCGAGCCGATCTCGATCTACTCGAAGAGCGGCGCGCTAACGCACACCTAAAAGACCTCTCTTATAAAAGGGTCGTCACTAGAATCTATAACCGTAGGGTGCGGCCTCGACTGATTAAGCTGGGTGACTTGGTCTTACGCAAGGCTGAGGTTAGTGATCCGACCCGAGCACGTGGGAAGTCAGCTCCCAATTGGGAGGGCCCTTATCGGGTGATCGAAGTTGTTAGGGTCGGTACGTACCGACTCGCGACGATGCAGGCCACGCTTTGCCAAGGACTTGGAACTCGTAAAATTATATTACGACATCAGATGACACATCGCATCAGTAGTCGGCAAACAAACGAGCCAGGAAAAAAGACACATGAGTATAATGAGGGTGAAAACAGCTATATTATTCGGGAAGCGCATTACATCAGTGATCAACACCCGAACAACAAAAAAAAGAAAGAAAAATACATTTATTCCTTAAGAGCGTCAGGGTTGTCATCAAACGGGACTTCGTCCGGCATGTCGACGCCCATGTCCTTGGGGAAGGAGTCGAAAGGATCCTCTGCGACCACTAGACCAGGGTGGCGCGCCTTGAAGCGAGCAAGGGCGATCCGGTACCCGTATTTGTACGAGACCCACCCAGTCCGAACAAGGCCAAGCTGAAAGCCCGAGGAATCTTTGTAGTCCTCGATCAGTTTCTTGTCCTTCTCCGACCTTTGACGGATCTCGACGGCAAGGGCCTCGGCTACCCCCCGCGCCTCAGCACATGCCTCCTCCAACCGTCGGATCAGCTCAACTGACTCCCCCCTTGCCGAACGAGCTTCGGCCACAGACGCCTTCAGATGCATCTGAAGCTCCTTATTCCGCTCCTTGGACGACGCCTTGAGCTCGGATTGGAGGCACGTCGCCTCCACATCCAGATCCGAGGCGCGCTGCTCGGCTGCCACAACCGCCTCAGGAGCCGCCCCGGCACGGACCTCCTCCACCTGCTTCTGGAGATTGGCGTTGCAGTCACTCAGGATGTCGATGACCCGCCCCACGTCGCGGACGTGGTCCATCAGCATCGCGGCATAGTGAGTGCCCTGCAGACAAACAAGTTAAGACAAGGACTACCCGAACACACGCAACCGAACCAGCGGAATGACACTTACCCACAGCAGCGACTTGGCAGACCTGCCAAGGAGGACCTCGGAGGGCAGAGTATACAAGTCTCGAGCTATGTCGGGATGGAGCCCTCCGCGGACAAACCTAGCCGCGGAATCTCCGTCGGCCCACACCCGGCTGCTTCGGGTAAGGCCTTCTCAGCGGGCCGTCAGCGGGTCGGAGGACTCGTCCTACGGAAGGTCACCCATCGCCCAAGCCTAGTAGGGCTCGTCCTCCCCCCTAGCCTGAAGGCGGCAGAGTTCGCGGATGGAGGGCTCTCGAGGAGCCTTCCCCGCCGCCTCCCTACTGGAGCCGGCTTCTCCTCGCCCGAGGCTCTTCCCGGCGCGGTCGGCCGGTGCGGCGACGGCCCCCGCTAGCTGAGCCGCAGCTTCCCTAGAGGCCTTTGCTGAGGAAGTCTTCGCCTTCTTCCGAGGACGACCGTGCTAGTCATAGGTGCCCAGCAAGCCAATCACGTGAGTGATGGCACGTGTGACTTGATACAAAATCTTTTTGCTTATTTTATTTTGGCGTATATCACTTTATAACTATTGCATATATATATATATATATATATATATATATATATATATATATATATATATATATATATATATATATATATATATATATATATATATATATATATATATATATATATATATATATATCGTGATGAGATCACGATAATGAGATCGATTCACCTTTAAACACATATCCTAAATAATCCCGGTCATATGTTACTCGAGAGGGACATCGTGATAACCGGACATACTAGTGTGCTGTATACCCGTTCATATGATGGATGCAGCTGGTCTCATAGCTGCTCGTGTAGGGACACTAGGGATACAGTACAGGTGTTCATTGGAGAATGAGTTCACTGATTGATCCGCTTATGGAATGCTGGATGGTTGATGATGCCTTATTGTCAGACAGCAATTTCGTAGTCCTAGTGGTATATCTGGTCCTTAGACTTGAGACACCAAGGATGTCCTGTATGAGTGCTCCACTCTTTGATACCAGACTTATAGGTTCGGCTGTCCCAGATCTAGTACAACTGGTCATTGGGAGTGGTAGTTGACCTTACGAGGGCTATTGAGTGTCGATAGAGGATCATCTACTCTCGACGTCATGAGAGGAATATCCCATGTGTTCTTGCTCAGACAAATCCCTGGCCAGGGTCATTTGGGTTGAGAGAGAAAGAGTTCTCCGAGAGAATCCGATTAGAGCGAGACTCGAGTAGAAACCGTATGGGTCTGACAGCACCATGCTCGATATACAGTCTCTAGGATATTAGAGGGATGAAGGACTATAGGTACACGGTAACTGAGGACAGACAGGTCCAATGGATTGGATTCCCCTGTATCGTCTGGGGACTACGGCGTAGTGGCCTAGTACATCCGTAGTCGATGAGTCAAGTGAATTATTACAGAAATAATAATTCACTGAGTTAGAAGGAGTTCTGACAGGTATAACTCACGGCCAGCTCGATATTGGGCCTAGAGGGTCACACACATATGGTAGGCATTGCGATGAGTAGAGGTTCGGATATGAGATATCCGACGGAGCCCTTGTCTTATTGGATGCAGATCCAATACCCACTAGGGGAGGACCCATTAGGGTTTGATAGGGGACCTCTATAAATAGGAGGGATTCAGAGCCTCATAGGCTAGAGTCTTTTCTTGCCTTTCCTATTCTCCTCTCCCTCTCCACCTCAGAGCAGGCCTAGAGTTTTGAGGAGCGTCGTCGCAACCCTGCTGTGTGGATTACCGCTAGAGAGGAGGACGCTTGACCTCCTTCACCCTCTCCTAAGGATCTGTAAGGAAACAAGGATATACGATCTCCCTAGGTAACACAATCTACTCTATACGCAGTTTTAAGTTTCGCGGATTTTGCGCACCAATCTTCGCATGACGACGAACATCTCTTTGGGAATCGAGGATTTTGTTTTCTTGTTCTTCCGCTGCGTATGTGATGTCGTCCCAAGATTTCCCAACAGTGGTATCAGAGCCAGGTTGTTCGTGCGAATGATCGGTTTTGAACTGCGTGTGTTGTGTTTAGGAAGAATTTTGACGTTAAAATCATTGACGCAAAAACAAGGAAGGGCAGCAACAGTTGCTGCCCTCGATCTGCATGCGTGCAACTCAACCGAAGGCGGGCAGCATAGGGGCAGCATTTGCAGCAACCGACCGGCGGCCTGCTTGCAGTAGGCTTGCGTCCAGCGGGGCTGGGAGCCCGTAGGCAAAGGCGCCGCAGGGCAGCGGCGCTTGCCGCAGCAGCTCCCGCGGGCGAAACCCTCCCCACAGGGGCGGCCGCCCGCGGAGGTGACGGCACCCGCGGGGGCGCCCACTTGCAGCGGCAGCGCCGCCATTGGACGTGCCGCTTGCAGGCGAGGGCGCTTGCCCTACCGCACAGGCCGCCGCCAGCAGGGTGGAGGCGACGGCAGTAGTAAGAGGGAATTAGGGTTTTGGGCAAAAAAAAAGATAGTTTTGCCCCTATGAATTTGAGAAATTCTAGTTTCTATCTTTTGTCCAAATTATGAAAATACCCTTAGGAATTGAGAAATTCCCTACATGTCCCTGATTTCAGAAAATATTAATTAATTAAAGGGTTTAGTTGATTATTATTTTTATTATTATCTAGTAGTCCTACATGATGATGATTATTTATACATGTGATTTATGATGTGTGGACGGATGATCATGGACCGTGTGATGTGTGTACTTGTGATTATTATTATTGAGGTCTGCGAGCCTCCATTATATTTCTCGTTTATTGTCGGGCCTGTGAGCATATAATTAAGTTGTAATCACATAAGGAGGCGCAGCGGGAGCGTGGATGCGATAGCAGGACCCACGTGACGGACGATCGTGATGCATAAAGATGCATCAAGATGTCGACGGAACCAATGAGGACGAGATGGACGATCACAAGGCATGGAGATGCACCGTTGCACACATAGATCTTGATGTGAGTGATTAGGCCTACTGGCTCGGGCCTAATCATATTAGGTTGTGGTCCATGATCATCTGGTATGATTGCTTATACACATACTAGATATGTATATATATTTGCATGTGATGTAGATATATATTAAATATGTATATGTGTGACATGTCATATTAGGAGACTAAATCAGATAAACATCTCTCGATAATATTAAGTCGATAAACATGAGGCAATTAGATTGACCCACATGGCCTTCCATCGTTATAAGTAGAAACTGATTCCCGGTGTAGGTTGAGTTGGTCGAGTCCCTCGAGACTCACCTATATCGTGATTCGCTATCTTGCTTACGACATAGAGATGTCACCGGTGACCTGAGGGCATGGTATGCTTGGTCGAGTCCCCCGAAGGTATATCATCAAATCAGACTCATCTTGTAATAAAGTTGTTGACTTAACTGAGCATCATAGTTGGTCGAGTCCCTCGAGGCCATGGTGATTCGGAGGCCGAACAGGACGGGAATCACAAGGAGTTGTGATCAGTAAGAGTTGCCTATCTTTTAGGCTTAGTGTGATTGGTCAAGTCCCTCGAGGTTACACTAAGACCCTAATTGGATCCTGATCCCCACTAGAAGTATGTCGGAGACTTCCGTTTCATGTGCTGAGGGTGTCGCGTGACTCGTTAGTAAAATAGTGGGAGCATATTAAGATAGAAGTCCATATCTTGATAGTTTATTTCTTGCAAAATCTGCATGTTATTCATTTCTGCGGCATCTTTATTTTTAAAAATGTCACTTTCAAATCCCTTACGTGGCATACTTGATGTCAACCGCCTTACTAGTCCAATTTATATGGATTGGCTCTATAACTTGAGAATTGTCTCACAGCAGAGAAAATCGTGTACGTCCTTGATACAGTGATGCCTACACCCGAAGAAGGGGCAAGCGAGGATGAGATCGCTCGCTACGTGAAGTACATTGATGACTCCACTCTTGCTCAGTGCTATATGTTGGGCTCTATGACACCTGAGTTACAGAGACAACATGAAAAGATGGATGCCAGATCCATTCTCCTACATGTCCGCAAATTGTTTGAGGAACAGGGAAGGACTCAGCGATATGAGATATCCAAGAGCCTCTTCCACGCTAGGATGACTGAGGGGATACTGGTTCAGAACCATGTCCTAAAGATGATTGAGTGGATAGAGAAACTCACAGGTCTAGGAATGGTCCTAGAGGATAACTTGTGTGTGGACATGGTGCTTTAGTCCCTACCAGATTCCTTTTCACAGTTCATAATGAATTTTAATATGAACAAGCTTGAGGTGACTCTCCTAGAGCCCCTCAATATTTTGAGGGTGGCAGAGAGTACTATTAAGAAAGAGAAGCCAGTTCTCTACACTGGTGAGACCAGAAAGAAAAGGGAAGCAGAAAGGTCCCTTAAGAAGGGAAAGGGCAAGGGCAAACCAGGTAAAGCAAAGGTTGCTAAGAAAGACCCAGCAAAGGACAAAGGCCAGTGCTTCCACTATGATAAAGATGGGCACCGGAAGAGAAACTACAAAGAGTACATTACAAAAAGGACGAAACAAAAGCTTGATGAAACTTCAAGTAAATTCATGATCAGTCTCCATTTGTCAGACTCTTATGATAACACATAGGTATTGTATACCGGTAGTGCTTATCATATATGCAATTCGTTGCAGGTTCTGGCAAGGCCTAGGAGACTAGAGAGAGGCGAGATGGACCTCAAGATGGGTAATGGAGCAAAAGTGGCTGTAGTAGCTGTTGGCTAGGTCACCCTACATCTGCCTAGTGGAGCTTTTATTGCATTAGATGCATGTTATTTTGTTCCTTCTATTATCAAAAACATTATCTCCATTTCATGTTTAATAGTTAGTGGATATAAATTTATTTTTGAGAACAATGGTTGTTTGAAATTATTAGATGAAAGATCATCACGAAAGGAACATTGCATAATGGTTTATTTATGTTAGACACTACTCCACATATTATGAATGTAAATGTGTCCAAAAGGAAACGAGATGAGATGAACAGTGCATACCTGTGGCATTGTAGGCTAGGTCACATCCATGAAAGAAGGATTCAAATGTTACTAAATGATGGATATCTAGATCCATTCGACTATGTGTCATATGCAACTTGTGAGCCTTGCATTCATGGAAAACTGACCTGTTAGGATCGAGAGCACTAAGAGGGGGGGGGGTGAATTAGTGCAGCGGAAATCTTTCAGCGATTAAAAACGAAAGCTGCGTTCGTTCGATAAACACTATGCAAAAGCCGATCCTAGTTTACTTATTATTAAGTGCAGTTTACGTTTAAACACAGTTAGCGTCTAAACGCAGTTTGCGTCTAAATGCATATTGCGTCTAAATGCAGTTTGCGTCTAAGCGCAGATTGCGTCTATGCGCAGTTTGCGTCTAAGCGCAGATTGCGTCTAAATTCAGATTGCGTCTATGCGCAGTTTGCGTCTAAACACAGTTTGCATCGCAGTTTAAGCAGAAGTATAAAGACAATGTGCTGCTATTGTACAGCTCAAAAAGTAATATGCAAAAAGCATATTTACGTCTAAACGCAGATTTACGTCTAAACGTAGATTTACGTCTTAAACGCAGATTTACGTCTGAACTTTGAAACTCGTTTGTATACTCGCAGAAGGCAGTATGCAGTTGAAATTAAGACGTAAACGTAAGCTGAAATCTGATGATTGTGCGAGGAAAGCCGATTTACGTCTGAATGCAGTTTTACGTCTAAATGTTGAAACTCGTTTGTAAAGTTGCAGAAGACAGTTTGCAGTTATAAATAGAATCAAAATGTAAATGTAAACTGTGAGGAAACTCGTTCGTAAAAGCGTAGAAGACAGTTCGTAGTTATAAACATATTCAAGACGTAAATGTAAGCTGCAAAGTAAGGATCGTACGAAAACACGTATTGACGTCTGAATCCATATTCGGAAAGATTAGAGCTTAGAAACTTGTTCGTAAAAGCGCAGAAGTCAGTTTGCAGTTATAAATAGAATGTAAACGTAAACTGCAGAGAAACTCGTTTGTAAAAGCGTAGAAATCAGTTTGCAGTTATAAACAGAATCAAGACGTAAACGTAAACTGCAGAGAAACTTGTTCATAAAAGCGCAAAAATCAGTTTGCAGTTATAAACAGAATCAAGACGAAACGTAAACTGCAATGTAGAGATCATACGAAAACACCGATTTACGTCTGAATGCAGATTCGGAAAGAACAGAACTTAGAGACTCGTTCGTAAAAGCGCAGAGGGCAATAGCTATGTAGGAGGTTTGTAGTAATGATAAAGTGCTCAAAGTAAAAGCAAACCAGAGATTTAGAGTGGTTCGGTCAGTCTTGACCTACTCCACTTTTGGCTTCCTCCACCAACGAGGTCACCGACGTCAACTAGAGGCCTTCCTTCAATAGGCGAAGGCCAACTGCCCTTTTACAGTTTCACTCCTTTTGACGGGCTCAGGAGACAACCCTTACAGAACCTTTCTCTCCTCTCTTTACAACTCAAGACTTGAAGAACAGAAAAGAGGAGAACTTTTGGACTTTACACAAATTTGAGCTCTTAGAATCACTGAAAAGATCAAGAATTCGGTGTGGATCTGTATCCTTTCAGTGTTGAATGGGTGGGGTATTTATAGCCCCCAACCCAATTCAAATTTGGAGCTCAAAACGATCAAATCCCGAAATCTCGGGATCAGGCGGTTGCACCTCTTGACTGGAGAGGTTGCACCGCCTAGCAGAGCTCGAAGACCGAGCTCAGGCGGTGCCACCTCTCTGTCAGGGAGGTTGCACCGCCCAGTCTTGCTCGAAGACTGAGCTCAGGCGGTGCCACCTCCTGGCTGGGGAGGTTGCACCGCCCAGTCTCGCTGGGAGGCTTAGCCCAGGCGGTGCCACCTCCTGGCCTAGGCGGTTGCACCTCCTAGTGCAATCAGGGTCCGAATGGTTAGCTCCATTCGGCCCAATTTCATTCTTTTCAGGGGCCCAATTGCCCCAAGATTAAGCTAATGGGATCACCTCCCATTTTCCAACTTAATCAACGTGCTAACTACGATTAAATCTAAGACAATTTCTGCAGCTTTGCTCCGATGCGTCAATCGCTTCTTCCGACGAGTTTCCGGCGAACTTCCGTCGATCAACCGATGTACCCTCGGTGATTGTTCTGCAGACTTCCGGCAAACTCCTGGACTTTGCGACGATCCACTTGGCGAGTTCCGATGAGCTTCGCTTGGCAAGCTTCTGGACTTTTCGGATCTGTTCTCGCAGAACCTCCGACGACCGTCCGAACTTCCGTTGAACTCTCGAACTCCCAACGTGATCATGAACTTGACTCCGGCGCAACTCCTGCTGCTTGTCTAACTTTCATCGTAGTTAATCCTGCACACTTATCTCAACACATAAATTAGACAACAAATGACAATTGACTTCATCATCAAAATCCGAGATTCAACATGACCAACACTCCATTTAGTGAAACTGGATAGAGAGCCACTGAGTTGTTGGAACTCATACATAGTGATGTATGTGGACCCATGTCAACTCATGCCATTGGAGGTTACTCCTATTTCATTACATTTGCTGATGATTTCTCAAGGTATGGATATGTGTACTTAATGAAGTACAAGTCCGAGGCATTTGAGAAATTCAGAGAGTATAAGAATAAGGTGGAGAACCAGACTGGAAAGAGTATCAAAACTCTTCGATCAGATCGAGGAGGTGAGTACTTAAGTACAGAGTTTACTCAGTTCCTCAAGGACCATGGGATATTATCCCAATGGACACCTCCTTATACACCTCAGCTCAATGGTGTCTTTAAAAGGAGAAATCGTACGTTATTAGACATGGTACGGTCCATGATGAGTTTCGCAGACCTACTCATTTCATTCTGGGGATATGCCCTAGAAACCGCAGCTTACCTTCTGAACAGAGTTCCAACTAAGTCGGTAGTGTCTACACCATATGAGATATGGAAAGGGAAGAAGCCTGATATTATGGTTGTTAAGATTTGGGGCTACCCTGCCCACGTTAAAAGACACAACCCCGATAAGTTAGAATCAAGGACAGAGCGATACAAATTTGTGGGATACCCCAAGAAAACTTGTGGGTATTATTTCTATCATCTCAAGGTCCAAAAGGTCTTTGTAGTTAAGAGAGCAGTGTTCCTTGAGAAGGAACACATTCTTGGCGGAGACAGTGGGAGAATGATAGAGTTGAGCGAGGTTGGAGAACCAAGCTCAAGTACCACTCTACAGCCCGAGTCTATTCAGGTACCTAATACACAAGTTTCAACTTTACGCAGGTCTGATAGAGTATCCCATCCTTCTGAGAGATATGTGGGACATATTAGAGGAGAGGATGTTGAGGATATTGATCCTCAGACCTACGAGAAGGCTATTATGAGTATAGACTCTATGAAGTGGCAAGAAGCCATGAATTCTGATATGGATTCTATGTACTCCAATAAGGTTTGGAACCTAGTTGATGCGCCCGAAGGTATTGTACCCATCGGTTGCAAGTGGATCTTTAAGAAAAAGATCGGAGTAGATGGAAAGGTAGAGACCTATAAAGCAAGGCTAGTGGCTAATGCTAGTCATAGGTGCCCAGCAAGCCAATCACGTGAGAGATGGCACATGTGACTTGATACAGAATCTTTTTGCTTATTATATTTTGGCGTATATCACTTTATAACTATTGCATAAATGCATATATATATTGTGATGTCCTTGGATTTGTGCAATGGGAATCGAATCGTGATGAGATCACGATAATGAGATCGATTCACCTTCAAACACATATCCTAAATAATCCCGGTCATAGGTTACTCGAGAGGGATATCGTGATAACCGGATAGACTGGTGTGCTGTATACCCGTCCATATGATGGATGCAGCTGGTCTCATAGTTGCTCGTGTAGGGACACTAGGGATACAGTACAGGTGCTCATTGGAGAATGAGTTCACTGATTGATCCACTTACGGAATGCTGGATGGTTGATGATGCCTTATTGTCAGACAGCGATTCTGTAGTCCTAGTGGTGTATCTGGTCCTTAGACTTGAGACACCAAGGATGTCCTGTATGAGTGCTCCACTCTTTGATACCAGACTTATAGGTTTGGTTGTCCCAGATCTAGTACAGCTAGTCATTGGGAGTGGTAGTCGACCTTACGAGGGCTATTGAGTGTCGATAGAGGATCATCCACTCTCGGCGTCATGAGAGGAATATCCCATGTGTTTTTGCTCAGACAAATCCCTGGCCAGGGTCATTCGGGTTGAGAGAGAAAGAGTTCTCCGGGAGAATCCGATTAGAGCGAGACTCGAGTAGAAACCGTATGGGTCTGACAACACCATGCTCGATATACGATCTCTGGGATATTAGATGGATGAGGGACTATAGGTACATGGTAACTGAGGACAGACAGGTCCAATGGATTGGATTCCCCTGTATCGTCTGGGGACTACGGCGTAGTGGCCTAGTACGTCCGTAGTCGATGAGTCGAGTGAATTATTACAGAGATAATAATTCACTGAGTTAGAAGGAGTTCTAACAGGTATGACTCACGGCCAGCTCGATATTGGGCCTAGAGGGTCACACACATATGGTAGGCATTGCGATGAGTAGAGGTTCGGATATGAGATATCCGACGGAGCCCTTGTCTTATTGGATGCAGATCCAATACCCACTAGGGAAGGACCCATTAGGGTTTGACACGGGATCTCTATAAATAGGAGGGATTCACAGCCTCATAGGCTAGAGTCTTTGCTTGCCTTTCCTATTCTCCTCTCCCTCTCCACCTCAGAGTAGGCCTGGAGTTTTGAGGAGCGTCGTCGTAACCCTGCTGTGTGGATCACCGCAAGAGAGGAGGACGCTTGACCTCCTTCACCCTCTCCTAAGGATCTGCAAGGAAACAGGGATATACGATCTCCCTAGGTAACACAATCTCTATACACAGTTTTATGTTTTGCGGATTTTTACGCACCAATCTTCGCACGACGACGAACATCTTTTTGGGAATCGGGGCTTTTTGTTTTCTTGTTCTTCCGCTGCGCATGTGATGTCGCCCCCATGATTTCCCAACAGCTAAGGGGTATCGTCAAAGGCAAGGTGTTGACTACGACGAAACCTTCTCACCCGTAGCAATGCTAAAATCCATCAGACTTCTATTGGCTATTGCAACACACTATGATTATGAGATCTGGCAGATGGATATGAAAACTGCATTCCTCAATGGGAATCTCGAGGAGGAGGTGTATATGATGCAACCTGAGGGATTCGTGTCTAAGAACTGCCCAGATAAGGTGTGTAGGTTGCTTAGATCCATTTATGGACTAAAGCAAGCTTTCCGAAGTTGGAACATAAGATTTGATGAGGCAATCATATCTTATGACTTTGTTAAGAACGAAGATGAGCCTTATGTGTACAGGAAGGTAAGTGGGAGCGCTATCACCTTTTTGGTGTTATATGTGGATGACATCCTCATCATTGGGAATGTCGTAGGAATGCTATCCACAGTAAAGGCTTGGTTATCTTGACACTTCTCCATGAAGGACTTAGGGGAAGCATCCTATATCTTGGGAATTAGAATCTATAGAGATAGATCCAAGAGGATGCTTGGCTTGTCCCGGTCCAGGTACATAGAAACCATTGTCAAAAGGTTTGGCATGGAAAATTCCAAGAGAGGTCTCATACCGATGAGACATGAGATATCGCTTTCTACGAGTATGTCCCCAAAGACTCCAGTAGAAAGGGGGAACATGGATATGATGCCTTATGCCTCAGTAATAGGGTCTATCATGTATGTCATGCTATGTACTAGGCCTGATATAGCGCATGCTTTGAGTGTCACGAGCAGGTATCAGGCGGATCCAGGCTTGGAGCACTAGAAAGTAGTAAAGTGTATCCTTAAGTGCTTGAGAAGGACTAAGGATCATTTACTAGTATATGGAGGTAATAGCCTTAAGGTTGAAGGCTACACTAACTCAAATTTTCAGTCTGATGTCGATAATAACAAGTCAAATTCAGGGTATGTGTACACCATGAATGGAGGAGCAGTGTGCTAGAAGAGTTCCAAGCAAGATACCACTATTGACTCGACCATAGAGGCAGAGTATATTGCTACATCAGATGCAGCAAAGGAGGGAGTCTAGTTGAAGAAGTTCATTACAGATTTGGGAGTCGTACCGGGTAGCAAGGAGCCGATCTCCTTATATTGCGACAACAACGGGGCGATTACTCAAATAAGGGAACCCGAGTCTCATCAGAAGTGTTCTGAGGAGGTTCCAATTTATCAAAGAGATCGTAACCCGAGGAGATGTAGTAGTGGAAAGAGTTCCATCCGAAAATAACATTGCAGATCCACTAACAAAGTCATTGTCTCAGATTGTCTTTGAGTGTCACAGGGGTCTGATGGGGATAAGACACATAGGTGATTGGTTTTAGGTCAAGTGGGAGATTGCTAGTCATAGGTGCCCAGCAAGCCAATCACGTGAGTGATGGCACGTTTGACTTGATACAGAATCTTTTTGCTTATTATATTTTGGCATATATCACTTTATAACTATTGCATATATGTATATATATATTGTGATGTCCTTGGATTTGTGCAATGGGAATCAGATTGTGATGAGATCACGATAATGAGATCGATTCACCTTTAAACACATATCCTAAATAATCCAAATCATAGGTTAGTCGAGAGGGACGTTGTGATAACCGGACAGACTGGTGTGCTGTATACTCGTCCATATGATAGATGCAGCTAGTCTCATAGCTGCTCATGTAGGGACACTTGGGATACAGTACAGGTGCTCATTGGAGAATGAGTTCACTGATTGATCCGCTTATGGAATGCTGGATGGTTGATGATGCCTTATTGTCAGACAGCGATTCCGTAGTCCTAGTGGTATATCTGGTCCTTAGACTTGAGACACCAAGGATGTCCTGTATGAGTAATCCACTCTTTGATAACTTATAGGTTTGGCTGTCCCAGATCTAGTACAGCTGGTCATTGGGAGTGGTAGTCGACCTTACGAGGGCTATTGAGTGTCGATAGAGGATCATCTACTCTTGGCGTCATGAGAGGAATATCCTATGTGTTCTTGCTCAAACAAATCCCTGGCCAGGGTCATTCGGGTTGAGAGAGAAAGAGTTCTCCGGGAGAATCCGATTAGAGCAAGACTCGAGTAGAAACCGTATGGGTCTGACAGCACCATGCTCGATATACGGTCTCTAGGATATTAGAGGGATGAGGGACTATAGGTACACGGTAACTGAGGATAGATAGATCCAATGGATTGGATTCCCCTGTATCGTCTGGGGACTACGGCGTAGTGGCCTAGTACGTCCGTAGTCGATGAGTCAAGTGAATTATTACAGAGATAATAATTCACTGAGTTAGAAGGAGTTCTGACAGGTATGACTCACGGCCAGCTCGATATTGGGCCTAGAGGGTCACACACATATGGTAGGCATTGCGATGAGTAGAGGTTCGAATATGAGATATCCGATGGAGCCCTTGTCTTATTGGATGCAGATCCAATACCCACTAGGGGAGGACCCATTAGGGTTTGACAGGGGACCTCTATAAATAGGAGGGATTCAGAGCCTCATAGGCTAGAGCCTTTGCTTGCCTTTCCTATTCTCCTCTCCCTCTCTACCTCAAAGCAGGCCTGGAGTTTTGAGGAGCGTCGTCACAACCCTGCTGTGTGGATCACCGCTAGAGAGGAGGACGCTTGACCTCCTTCACCCTCTCCTAAGGATCTGCAAGGAGACAGGGATATACGATCTCCCTAGGTAACACAATCTACTCTATACGCAGTTTTAAGTTTCGCGGATTTTGCGCACCAATCTTCGCATGACGACGAACATCTCTTTGGGAATCGAGGAATTTGTTTTCTTATTCTTCTGCTGCACATGTGATGTCGCCGCAAGATTTACCAACAGACCGGCCTCAACATCCACTAGAGCCTCTCTCGAGCCAGCCCTCGCCTCGGCCGACGAACGAGCAGATGGGGCCGACGGGGTCTTACCCCCACGCAGGGCTCGGAGAACCACCATCTCTGTGTAAAAGCACTAACATTGGTCAGCCGACTAGATAATCCCTAAAAGAAACCCTAAAACTACCCCTGAGGGCATACCTCGAGGCATCGGGCTAAGACCCGCCTCGACCAACCACTGCTCGGACATACTCCGGATGGCTCTTAAGGCTGGAAGGATTTCTTTAAGCCTCCGGAGCTCTCGGCACTCCTCATTGTCCAAACCCAAGGCGGTGTTGTCTATCACGCGCGCCGCCCATCGAAACCCGAACCCCTAGTCCTCCGAGCGGCTGATGAAAAAGAAGCGTCTCTTCCATCCCTTATTACTAGAAGGAGCCCCGTTTGTTAGGATCGAGAGCACTAAGAGGGGGGGGGGTGAATTAGTGCAGCGGAAATCTTTCAGCGATTTAAAAATGAAAGCTGCGTTCGTCCGATAAAAACGATTTCGATGTAAAAGACGATTCTAAGATTACTTAAGATTAAGCGCAGTTTACGTCTAAGCACAGTTTACGTCTAAACTAAGTTTGCGTCTAAATACAGTTTGCGTCTAAACGCAGTTTTGCATCTAAACACAGTTTTACGTCTAAACGTAGTTTTGCGTCTCAACTCAGTTTACGTCTAAACGCAGTTTTACGTCTAAACGCAGTTTGCGTCTAAAAGTAGTTTACGTCTAAAAGTAGTTTACGTCTAAAACACAGTTTTATGTCTAAACACAGTTTGCGCAGTTTACGTCTAAACACAGTTTTGCGTCTAAACTCAGTTTACGTCTAAACGTAATTTTACGTCTAAACGCAGTTTGCGTCTAAACACAGTTTTACGTCTAAACGTAGTTTTACGTTTAAAAGAAGTTTACGTCTAAAACACAGTTTTATGTTTAAACACAGTTTGCGCAGTTTACGTTTAAACGCAGTTTTACATCTAAACGCAGTTTGCGTCTAAACGTAGTTTTACGTCTAAACGTAGTTTGCGTCTAAAACAGTTTCAAAGGGATCTAAACTTAGAAGCTAGTTCATAAAAGCGCAGAAGATAGTTTTGCAGAATCAAAACACAAACGTAAGCTGATCGTACGAAAAACACAGATTTACGTCTGAATGTAGATTCGAAAAGATCAGCACTTAGAACTTATTCGTAAAGGCGTAGAGAGCAATAGTTATGTAGGAGGTTTGCAGTAATGATAAGGTACTCGAAATAAAAGCAAACCAGAGATTTAGAGTGGTTCGGTCAGTCTTGACCTACTCCACTTTTGGCTTCCTCCTTCGACGAGGTCACCGACGTCAACTAGCTGCCTTCCTTCAATGGGCGAAGGCCAACTGCCCTTTTACAGTTTCACTCCTTTTGATGGGCTCAGGAGACAACCCTTACAGAACCTTTCTCTCCTCACTTTTACAATTCAGAAGCTTAAAGAACAGAAGGAGGAGACTTAAAGGCTTTACAACAATTTTGAGCTCTTAGAATCACAGAAAGAATCAAGATTTCCGTGTAGGTCTGTTGTTCTTTCTGTGCTGAATGGGTGGGGTATTTATAGGCCCCAACCCAGTTCAAATTTGGAGCTCAAAACGATCAAATCCCGGAATTCCGGGATCAGGCGGTTGCACCTCCTGATTGGAGAGGTTGCACCGCCTGGCAAAGCTCGGAGACTGAGCCTCTGGGCGGTGCCACCTCTGTCAGAGGCAGTTGCACCTCTCTACCAAAGCTCGAAGACCGAGCTCAGGCGGTTGCACCGCCTGACTGGAGAGGTTGCACCGCCTGGCAAAGCTCGAAACTTGAGCTCTGGCGGTGCTACCTCCTGACAGAGGAGGTTGCACCGCCCAGTCTCGCTCGAAGACTGAGCCCTGGGCGGTTGCACCTCTTGGCTGGGGCGGTTGCACCGCCCAGTCTCGCTGGGAGACATAGCCTGGGCGGTGCTACCTCCCTGCCTGGGCGGTTGCACCTCCCACAGCAACCTGGGTCCGAATGTGTTGAACCATTCGACCCAATTTGAGTTCTTCAGGGGCCCAATTGCCCCAGGATTAAGCTAATGGGATCACCTCCCATTTCTAACTTAATCAAAGTGCTAACTACGATTATTTCCTAAGACATATTCTGCAGCTTGCTTTGGTGCGTCACTCGCTTCTTCCGGCGAGTTTCCGGCGAACTTCCGTCTATCATCCGATGAACCCTCGGTGATACTCCTGCGGACTTCCGGCAAACTCCTGGACTGCGACGATCCACTTGGCAAGTTCCGACGAGCTCCTTTGGCAAGCTTCTGGACTTCTCAGATTTGTTCCCGTAGAACCTCCGACAACTGTCCGAACTTCCGTCGAGCTTTCGAACTCCCAATGTGATCATTGTCATGACTTCGGCGTAACTCCTGCTGCATGTCTTACTTTCATCGTAGTTAATCCTGCACACTTAAAACAAAACTTCGATCAAGACAATTAATCCTAAGCAATTTAACCAAGTTGTCGGGCATGTCATTGGTCCCTCGACGCTTCGTCCGATTCTTCGGCGCATCGTCCTCTCTTGCAGCCTATTGCCCAATCGGCCAGTTGACTCCGCAACTCCGATATCCTTGGCACAATACCCGCTCTTCTTGGCCCGACGCCCGAGTCCACGGCCCGAAGCCTTCTGTCGATATGTCGACCGATCCACCGGCCCGACGTCCAATCTTCTGACATGTTCCTTCGGCACAACATGATTTTCCTGCTTTAATTGTCTCATCCTGATCGAAGCATCCTGCGTCACTCAAAACACAGATTAAATCATAAACATATATCAAGTAGTTTCATCATCAAAATACGAGATTCAACAATCTCCCCCTTTTTGATGATGACAACCACTTGATGACGGAGTTAAACTTAACTCCCGGAGTTTAAACAAACTCCCCCTATCAATATGCCATATTGATAGAACCTTAAATTCAAACTGAATTCAAGTCATTGCAATATTCATCATGAATACTTGCAACACGTCAACATGAACATATGCATAAACTTTATGCATCACATGTCATGTCATCAACATACTTCTCCCCCTTTGTCATCAACAAAAAGGAGAAGTATCACATTCAAGTGTGTGTGATATTGGTTCAACTCATTGCATGAAAAACATAATATCGAGTTTTGTCATCATGCAATCTTGGAGCTAGAAGATTTAGCGAGTGTTACATCATGCTTAGAACATTCATGCTATCAAGTTTTAGATATGCAAGTTTTATAGCATATAAGATAGCATTTTTGGTAATGTTCAAGATATCAAGTTCTATATCATGCAAGCTAGCAAATTAGAGATGTTCAAGAAGGCAACTCTTGCTTCTTGAAAATTTTGTTCACTTTGCTAGATGCGTAAGTTAGCATTTTTGCCTTTTGAGATTGGCAAGATAGCACATTAGCTTCTTTTGAGATAGCAACTTTTTGCTTCTCTTTAGACCAACAAGCTAGCAATTTTTACGATATACAAGTTTCACAATATATAAGCTAGCAAAAATTTCGAAAGCAAATGCAAGATAGCTTTCTTGTGTAAGCTCATGATTCTTGCTTCCTATTGCAATGTGCAAATTGCAAGTTTTGCCTCTTGAGATATTCAAGATAGTGATGTTCAAGAAGACAATTTTTCTTCTTGAAATAAGCAAGTTAGCAATCTTTGCTACTTAAGATAGGCAAGCTAGCAATCAAGTTTTTGTATCTTCTTGACTTGTACAAGCTAGCTATCTCCCCCTTTGTCATTGTCAAAAAGAAAGGAAGAATACAATTTTGTAGTTCTTTTTCCTTTTACAATGATTTCAAAATCATGACAAAGGATGAATAATCAAGTCATGAATGTCAAGACAATTTTTCATCATGAATATCATTGCATGCATCGTTATCATAGGTTGAAGTATTACATGCATAATTTCATATCATCATTCATAATTACATTAATGTTTCAATATAGTAATTTTTTCTCAAAGTGTGTAACTTAGCCGTCATAGCATTTTAAATCATGATTTACATCATATGCAATACATCACATCATAATTAGAAAGCACAAGTATTGCATGCATAATTGCACATCATAAATATATCATGATGGTATCAATTTTGTCAAATTATATCCTACCATACATGATTAAAACTTCTTATTTGTATATATCAAAACAAATTAATGAATATTTCATGTATTCTTCTCTTCACATAAGGAATATCAAGAAGAATTATTAGGTGATGAGATAAACATTTCATGAATACAAGGAATTGCATAAAAATCATAGCATAAGTGTTTCATGTATTCATATTATCACATGAAGCATACAGGACAACAATGCAAAGAAATCATGTCATGAAGAATATCAATGTGAAAATTCAGCAACGATCACATGATACAATCGCAAGGCATGATATAATTATGCGACATATCATGAGATGATAATTTATCATATCAATGAAAGATATCAATGAGGATCAATTCGTGAATACCAAAGATATGATTCATGGTTCATTACAATTCTTCTTAACAAGTTCACGATCAAGATTCATATAATTCTTAATAAAGCAAATTGATGTACAATCATCACACAAGATATACAAGGCGAAGAAATCTTGTTATTTCTGTATTATGAAATATATGATATCAAGGCTCATGATTCATTTGAAAAGATATAGTACAAAAAGCAACTTGAAACATTCATATCAAGATCACATTTTAAAATATTTCAAGTTTCAAGATATCAATATGACACTTCATTGAATTCTAAGAAATCAAAAGACAAGTTGCATTTCATTTGAAGAACTCCTTTTTGATAAATGTAGGGAGCATAATGAACGATCTTGATTTATAAAGAACTTCATGTTATAATTATCAAGATCATGATTTTAATAATTATTTTCTTTAGCAAAAACACTATCATTCATATTTCGAGATGGAATTTATAAGCAGGAATCATTTCATCAAATCCATTTTAGAAAAATATTTTTCATAAGTGTATGAGAAAATCCGAATGTTAGGATACCAATTGTTAAGTGAATCCAAAAATGAAATTAACACTTTCATATATTCAGACATGATTTTCGCTATAGATCTTGAAATTAAATCATGAAGATCAAACAAGCTCATGATCATGGATAACTTAAAATCTCATGCATAAAATTGTTAATCATTGTATCATAACCATTTAATATTACATCTTTATGCATTACTTTAAATCAAACGTGATTTCATTCAACAATGTTAATCAAATATGATACACATTATTACTTCTTAATCATGATTTCTCAATCAAAATCATTTTGTTTGTTTATCATAAAATATACAATATTATCATTTTCGAAATTATCAGCATGGTCATAATTTTTGTATTTTTATTTTTAAACATGTAATTTTCAAGAAAATTAATTCTAAACTAAAAAAGAAAATATATCATGAAAGTATCAAGTAATTTTAAAATAAACCAAAGGCATTTTAATTACCTCAATGTCGTAGGCTGGTAAGGTGTAGTTTGCCGCCTCGCTTTTGTTGACTTTCTCGTCTTCAGAGGAGCTCGATTCATCCCAATTTTTGTTCTTCTTCTTGCGTTTAAAGCAAGTAGTTCCATTCTTTTTGCTTTTTAATTTTCGTTTCATTTGTAGTTTAAGTTCACCATCACTTGAGCTTATGCTCGAGTGGTCTTCAAATGTTCTATGTCCCAAATCCTTCCTGTTCTTTGGAAGGTTGGTTTGTTCATCATTGTCCTCATCACTTGAGTCATCGCTCAAGTGGCATTCATTTGTCCAGAGTTCCAAATCCTTCCTGTTCTTTGGAAGGTGATTGTGTTCAACATGTTCATCATGTGCATTGTGCACCATTTCATATGTCATCAATGAACCAATTAGTTCTTCAAGTGGTAAGTTGTTTAGATTTTTAGCTTCTTGTATTGCAGTTACTTTTGAATCCCACTTTTTAGAAAGAGAACGCAAAATTTTGTTTACGAGTTCAAAATCCGAAAAACATTTTCCAAGAGCTCTTAAACTATTGACGACATCCGTGAAACGGGTGTACATGTCGCCTATAGTCTCGCTTGGTTGCATTCGAAAAAGCTCGAAATCATGCAATAAAAAGTTAACTTTCGAGTCTTTGACACTACTAGTTCCCTCGTGCGTGATTTCAAGTGTTCGCCAAATGTCAAAAGCTGTTTCGAACGTAGAAATCCGATTGAACTCATTTTTGTCCAAAGCGCAAAATAAGGCATTCATAGCCTTTGCGTTTAAAGAGAAATACTTCTTCTCCAAATCCGACCATTCGTTCGTCGGTTTAGAGGGAAGTTGAAAATTGTTTTCAACAATATTCCATAAATCCAGATTTAGAGAAATCAAGAAAACTCTCATTCGAGTTTTCCAATAAGTATAGTCCAATCCGTTAAAGAACGGTGGACGAAAGACCGAAAAGCCCTCTTGAAGAGCCATTTCTCTCGGGTGTAAATCCGAAATGACAAATACCCTGCTCTGATACCAATTGTTAGGATCGAGAGCACTAAGAGGGGGGGGGGTGAATTAGTGCAGCGGAAATCTTTCAGCGATTTAAAAACGAAAGCTGCGTTCGTCCGATAAAAACGATTTCGATCTAAAAGCCGATTCTAAGATTACTTAAGATTAAGCGCAGTTTACGTCTAAGCACAGTTTACGTCTAAACTGAGTTTGCGTCTAAATACAGTTTGCGTCTAAACGCAATTTTGCGTCTAAACACAGTTTTACGTCTAAACGCAGTTTTGCGTCTAAACTCAGTTTACGTCTAAACGTAGTTTTACGCAAGGTTTGTCGTACCGGACTGCACCGCCCGGTACGGGCGGTACGTACCGGTCCGACAGGCCAACGGTACGCGGACCGGCCCGTACCGTACCGACACTGTAGCAGTGTACAGTAACACTGTAGCAGTGTACAGTACTCGGTACACCTGGGTGTACCGAGCAGTATACCGTACCGTACCGGTACCGAGCTCGGGTCGAAACGCCGGTACGGTACGGTACGGCGAACCTTGGTTTTACGTCTAAACACAGTTTGCGTCTAAAAGTAGTTTACGTCTAAAACACAGTTTTATGTCTAAACACAGTTTGTGCAGTTTGTGTCTAAACACAGTTTTGCGTCTAAACTCAGTTTACGTCTAAACGCAGTTTTACGTCTAAACGCAGTTTGCATCTAAACGCAGTTTTACGTCTAAACGTAGTTTTACGTTTAAAAGAAGTTTACATCTAAAACACAGTTTTATCTTTAAACACAGTTTGCGCAGTTTACGTTTAAACGCAGTTTTATGTCTAAACGCAGTTTGCGTCTAAACGCAGTTTTACGTCTAAACGTAGTTTGCGTCTAAAACAGTTTCAAAGGGATCTAAACTTAGAAGCTAGTTCATAAAAGCGCAGAAGACAGTTTTGCAGAATCAAAACACAAACGTAAGTTGATCGTACGAAAAACAC
The DNA here is from genome assembly GCF_036884655.1 of Musa acuminata AAA Group. Lineage (NCBI taxonomy): Eukaryota > Viridiplantae > Streptophyta > Magnoliopsida > Zingiberales > Musaceae > Musa > Musa acuminata. The sequence goes on along the minus strand of NC_088352.1, from coordinate 21,515,440 downwards.
AGATTTACGTCTGAATGCAGATTCGAAAAGATCAGCACTTAGAACTTATTCGTAAAGGCGCAGAGAGCAGTAGTTATGTAGGAGGTTTGCAGTAATGATAAGGTACTCGAAATAAAAGCAAACCAGAGATTTAGAGTGGTTCGGTCAGTCTTGACCTACTCCACTTTTGGCTTCCTCCTCCGACGAGGTCACCGATGTCAACTAGCTGCATTCCTTCAATGGGCGAAGGCTAACTGCCCTTTTACTGTTTCACTCCTTTTGATGGGCTCAGGAGACAACCCTTACAGAACCTTTCTCTCCTCACTTTTACAATTCAGAAGCTTAAAGAACAGAAGGAGGAGACTTAAAGGCTTTACAACAATTTTGAGCTCTTAGAATCACAGAAAGAATCAAGATTTCGGTGTAGGTCTATTGCTCTTTCTGTGTTGAATGGGTGGGGTATTTATAGGCCCCAACCCAGTTCAAATTTGGAGCTCAAATCGATCAAATCCCGGAATTCGGGGATCAGGCGGTTGCACCTCCTGACTGGAGAGGTTGCATCGCCTGGCAGAGCTCGGAGACTGAGCCTCTGGGTGGTGCCACCTCTTTCAGAGGTGGTTGCACCTCTCTGCTAGAGCTCGAAGACCGAGCTCAAGCGGTTGCACCGCCTGACTGGAGAGGTTGCACCGCCTGGCAGAGCTCGAAACTTGAGCTCTGGCGGTGCTACCTCCTGACAGAGGAGGTTGCACCGCCCAGTCTCGCTCGAAGAGTGAGCCCTGGGCGGTTGCACCGCCCAGTCTCGCTGGGATACATAGCCTGGGCGGTTGCACCTCCCACAGCAACCTGGGTCCGAATGGGTTGAACCATTCGACCCAATTTGAGTTCTTCAAGGGCCCAATTGCCCCAGTATTAAGCTAATGGGATCACCTCCCATTTCTAACTTAATCAAAGTGCTAACTACGATTATTTCCTAAGACATATTCTGCAGCTTGCTTTGGTGTGTCACTCGCTTCTTCCGGCGAGTTTCCGGCGAACTTCCGTCTGTCATCCGATGAACCCTCGGTGATACTCCTGTGGACTTCCGGCAAACTCCTGGACTGCGATGATCCACTTGGCAAGTTCCGACGAGCTCCTTTGGCAAGCTTCTGGACTTCTCGGATTTGTTCCCGCAGAACCTCCGACAACTGTCCGAACTTCCGTCGAGCTTTCGAACTCCCAACGTGATCATTGTCATGACTCCGACGCAACTCCTGCTGCATGTCTTACTTTCATCGTAGTTAATCCTGCACACTTAAAACAAAACTTCGATCAAGACAATTAATCCTAAGCAATTTAACCAAGTTGTCCGGCATGTCATTGGTCCCTCGACGCTTCGTCTGATTCTTCGGCGCATCGTCCTCTCCTGCAGCCTATTGCCCAATCGGCCAGTTGACTCCGCAACTCCGATATCCTTGGCACAATACCCGCTCTTCTTGGCCCGACGCCCGAGTCCACGGCCCGAAGCCTTCTGTCGATATGTCGACCGATCCACCGGCCCGACGTCCAATCTTCTGACATGTTCTTTCGGCACAACATGATTTTCCTGCTTTAATTGTCTCATCCTGATCGAAGCATCCTGCGTCACTCAAAACGCAGATTAAATCATAAACATATATCAAGTAGTTTCATCATCAAAATACGAGATTCAACACCGTTCACTCGGAAGCCCGCTTGGGCGGACAGATAGTAGCCCCCCGACCCCTTGGAAAGTCAAAAGCAAGAAAAGAAGAGGGATCGGGTCGGGGTGATGTTGGCATAGTGGCACTCCCCCAGGAACGCCACTAGATAGCGTCAAGAGTTGGGCGCCATCTGAGACAGGGAGATACGCCACCATGAGATACAAGAGGTTATGATGGGGTGCAAGGGGAGGCGTAGCCCGGCCTCAAAAGCATCAAGGGTGAGGGTGAAACCCCTGGGAATCGGATCGTACGCCCATTGGCCGGGCTTGGGAGCAAGAAGGACAAACTCCTTCGGGATGTCGTAGAGATCCTGGAGGTGACTGAGCGACGACTTGCTCACGGTGGAGTCGAGGTCGTGTGGCCACATCAGGGCCTTAAGGGCCCAGGCCACCTTTTCGTCGGAAGACGAGTTAGGATTCGACACAACTGTCATTTGCTCGTCTTTAGCTAAAGAAGAGGATGAAGAGGAAGGGGAAGAAGACACCATCCTTACCGACCTTTAGAAAAAGAAGAAGAGTGATCGGTGCAAATGAAACGATGGAGTCTGAAGCGGCAGAATAGAAACGAGTGAGGAGACCTTCGAGGGGCTAGCCCCACACTATTTATAGACGAAATCCCGCTAAAAACAACGACCCTTTCTCTTCTCAGGCATGTCGCATCGGGATGACACAACGTCATTCCGCCATAAATGCAACTTGGCAGGGCAACCAACAGGCGCGTTACGCGTGGCAAACAACGGGCTTGAGGCGCTGGTCTTCTAAAAAACTGGCGATTCACGAAAAAGTTCGTCCCCTGGACTTCTGAATAGACCAAAGGTTACCTGGCCACCCGCACCTCCCGTAACACAGCATAACAGATCCAATCGAAGTAGCTCCTCGACAGCAGCCGCCTGTGTCATGCTCTTCGGCCTCATGTCACCCGAAACCATACCTGCGCGGCCTGCTCGCCCGAGTCCAACTGCTCGGCAGCGGCCGCCTGTGTCGTGCTCTTCGACCTCACATCGCCCGAAACCACGCCTGCGCGGCCTGCTCGCCCGAGTCCAGCTCCTCGATAGCGGTCGCCTGTGTCGTGCTCCTCGGCCTCATGCCGCCCGAAACCACACTTGCGCGGCCTGCTCGCCCGAGTCCAACTCCTCCGCAACGGCTCCTTGTGTCGTGCTCTTCGGCCTCATGTCGCCCGAAACCACGCTTGCACGGCCTGCTCGCCCGAGTCCAGCTCCTCGACAGCAGCTGCCTGTGTCATGCTCTTCGGCCTCATGTCGCCCAAAGCCACGCTTGCGTGGCCTGCTCGCCCGAGTCCAACTCCTCGGCAGCGGCCGCCTGTGTCGTGCTCTTCGGCCTCATGTTGCCCGAAACCACGCCTGCGCGGCTTGTTCGCCCGAGTCCAGCTCCGCGGCCCACTTGCCTGAGTCGTGCTCCTCGGTTGCACGTTGCCCGAGGCCATGCCTACATGGCCTGCCCGCCCGAGGGGGCTACCACCCCTATGGCCGAGCCCAATTCGACCTACGAGTCATTCTTCGAGGTTCCTCGGCCACTCACTACCCAGCGCCGCAACGGCACATCCGACCTTCCTCGATTGCCAAGCGCCATGATCCCCACGCCCAGAGCGACGAACCGGCCTTCGCCCAACGGAGATAGTTTTTTTAAAATCGAAGCCATGCCTCAGACCCCCCTTTTCGGCAACTGACGCATAGCTTCCTTTGGGGGGGGGAGTATGATAAGGGTGATAATTACGATAAGACTTGCGTGACACCCGCTGAAACCCCGCGTCTCTGTCGGGCTGACAGCGCGTGGCTGACATGGGTCGTAACGCCATCCGAGGCCCATTAATGATCGCTCAGGCTCGATTCCTCACGCCACGCCAACAACAATGTCAGACGTCATCAGAAGGTACGATCTTGCCCCCTGCGAGCAGGCACGTCAGGTAACACCAAACTCCCCTATAAATACCCTTGCATTCTAAATGGATTGGGGGGGGGAAACAAAAACTTTCACGACCATCGACTAACTTAGTCATCGGAGGGATCGGGTCGAGCCTCCCAACCCGACCTGTGTGCAGGGACGAAGACAAGGCGCCTCTCTCCGGACGCATTGGCAAGGAGCCCATTCCTGAAAGAAATGGAGACCCGTCATCCGGACCCGAACCGAGCCGCGTCGGCCCCGAGGCCACGGCTAAAAAATTGTTTACACTAACATGATCGATGATCGTAAAGAATAGAATTGATCTCTTATATATATATATATATATATATATATATATATATATAATAGATTATTGAAGTCTGCATATGGAAACAAACAGCGCACATGGTTGGAACTCCACGAGCACAACGCATGGCAGGAGCGACTGTCCGAAGCTGGTCAGAGGATGGCCATGGAGAGCAGAGACATCACCACCAAGAAGGGGTTTCTCATGGCACTCAAGAGCGACGAGTCGCTGCGCCGAGGAGGAGAGCCTCCGGGTTCTGCTGGCGGCGCAGCGACGGGTGCCGACGTTGGAGACCGCAGAGATGAGTTCACTGATTGATCCGCTTACGGAATGCTGGATGGTTGATGATGCCTTATTGTCAGACAACGATTCCGTAGTCCTAGTGGTGTATCTGGTTCTTAGACTTGAGACACCAAGGATGTCCTGTATGAGTGCTCCACTCTTTGATACCAGACTTATAGGTTTGGCTGTTCCCAGATCTAGTACAGCTGGTCATTGGGAGTGGTAGTCGACCTTACGAGGGCTATTGAGTGTCGATAGAGGATCATCCACTCTCGGTATCATGAGAGGAATATCCCATGTGTTCTTGCTCAGACAAATCCCTGGCCAGGGTCATTCGGGTTGAGAGAGAAAGAGTTCTCCGGGAGAATCCGATTAGAGCGAGACTCGAGTAGAAACCGTATGGGTCTGACAGCACCATGCTCGATATACGGTCTCTGGGATATTAGATGGATGAGGGACTATAGGTACATGGTAACTGAGGACAGACAGGTCCAATGGATTGGATTCCCCTGTATCGTCTGGGGACTACGGCGTAGTGGCCTAGTACTTCCGTAGTCGATGAGTCGAGTGAATTATTACAGAGATAATAATTCACTGAGTTAGAAGGAGTTCTGACAGGTATGACTCACGGCCAGCTCGATATTGGGCCTAGAGGGTCACACACATATGGTAGGCATTGCGATGAGTAGAGGTTCGGATATGAGATATCCGATGGAGCCCTTGTCTTATTGGATGCAGATCCAATACCCACTAGGGAAAGGACCCATTAGGGTTTTGACACGGGATCTCTATAAATAGGAGGGATTCACAGCCTCATAGGCTAGAGTCTTTGCTTGCCCTTCCTATTCTCCTCTCCCTCTCCACCTCAGAGTAGGCCTGGAGTTTTGAGGAGCGTCGTCGCAACCCTGCTGTGTGGATCACCGCTAGAGAGGAGGACGCTTGACCTCCTTCACCCTCTCCTAAGGATCTGCAAGGAAACAGGGATATACGATCTCCCTAGGTAACACAATCTCTATACGCAGTTTTGTGTTTTTTGCGGATTTTGCGCACCAATCTTCGCACGACGATGAACATCTTTTTGGGAATCGGGGATTTTTGTTTTCTTGTTCTTCCGCTGCGCATATGATGTCGCCCCCTATGATTTCCCAACAGCAGAGAGGTGCATCAGCCTGAGCTCAGTTTCGAGCTCTGCCAGGTGATGCAACCACCGAGCTCTGCCAGGCGGTGCAACCACCGAGCTCAGTATTCGAGCTCTGGCAGAGAGGTGCAATCGCCTGAGCTCAGTCTTCGAGCTCTGCCAGGCGGTGCCACCTCTCCAGTCAAGAGGTGCAACCGCCTGATCCCGGAATTCCGGGATTTGATCGTTTTGAGCTCCAAATTTGAATTGGGTTGGAGCCTATAAATACCCCACCCATTCAACACTGAAAGGATACAGATCCACACCGAATTCTTGATCTTTTCAGTGATTCTAAGAGCTCAAATTTGTGTAAAGTCCTAAAGTTCTCCTCCTTCTGTTCTTCAAGTCTTGAGTTGTAAAGAGAGGAGAGAAAGGATCTGTAAAGGTTGTCTCCTGAGCCTGTCAAAAGGAGAGAAACTGTAAAAGGGCAGTTAGCCTTCGCCCATTGAAGGAAGGCAGCTAGTTGACGTCGGTGACCTCGTCGGAGGAGGAAGCCAAAAGTGGAGTAGGTCAAGACTGACCGAACCACTCTAAATCTCTGGTTTGCTTTTACCTTGAGCACTTTATCATTACTGCAAACCTCCTACATTGCTACTGCCCTCTGCGCCTTTACGAACGAGTTTCTAAGCTCTGATCTTTCAGAATCTGCATTCAAACGTAAATCGTGTTTTCGTACGATCTTCGCACTGCAGTTTACGCTTACATTCGGATTCCATTTATAACTGCAAATTGCTTTCTACGTAAAACGCTTTTCAAGGTTCAAAACTGCTTTTAGACGCAAAACTGCTTTTAGACGTAAAATTACGTTTAGACGTAAAACTGCGTTTAGACGCAAAACTGCGTTTAGACGTAAAACTGCGTTTAGGCGTAAAACTGCGTTTAGACGCAAAACTACGTTTAGACGTAAAACTGCGTTTAGACGTAAAACTGCGTTTAGACGTAAAACTGCGTTTGGACGTAAAACTGAGTTTAGACGCAAACTGCGCTTAGACGCAAACTGTGCTTAGACGCAAACTGCGCTTAGACGCAAACTGCGCTTAGACGCAAACTGTGTTTAGACGCAAACTGCGCTTAGACGCAAAACTGCGCTTAGACGCAAACTTCACTGTCATTCTGCTTTTATATCGAAATCGTTTTTTATCGGACGAATGCAGCTTTCGTTTTTAAAATCGCTGTAAGATTTCCGCTGCACTAATTCACCCCCCCCCTCTTAGTGCTCTCGATCCTAACAGTTGGTATCAGAGCAAGGTTAACTCTCTAAAGGATTAAAACCCAAGAGAGATGGCATACGCTGGAAACCAAGAGGGGCATTCTATTACACGTCCACCCATGTTCAGTGCAACGGACTACACCTACTGGAAGACCCGAATGAGGATCTTTCTTATTTCTATGGATTTTGAACTGTGGAACCTTGTTGAAAACGGATTTGCAAAGTCTTCTCTTCCAATGATCGATTGGAATGAGTTGGAAAAGAAGGCTTTCGCTCTTAATGCAAAGGCTATGAATGCCTTATTTTGCGCACTTGATAAAAACGAGTTTAATCGTGTTTCAACTTGCCAAACTGCATTTGATATTTGGCACACACTTGAAGTGACCCACGAGGGCACAAGTAGAGTGAAAGAGTCAAAAATCAATCTGTTGCTGCATTCTTTTGAACTTTTCAGAATGAAACCGAGTGAAACCATTGGCGACATGTTTACCCGATTCACGGATGTCATCAACGATCTAAAAGGACTCGGAAAAAGTTTTTCGGATTTTGAACTCGTAAATAAAATACTAAGATCCCTTCCTAAAAGTTGGGATCCTAAAGTCACTGCTATTCAAGAGGCTAAAGATCTGCGCAACTTTCCTCTTGAAGAACTAATCGGGTCTTTAATGACCTACGAAATGACTTGCAAAGCTCATGAAGAGCAAGAAGACATCCTTCCAAAGAACAGGAAGGATATGGCACTTAAAACTTCTGAATGCCACTTGAGAGAAAACTCAAGTGATGAGGACTGTGATGATGACTTGGCACTTTTGACAAAAAGGTTTAAGAAATTCTTCAAAAGAAACAAGTTTAAAAACGATGTGAAAAATAAACTTGAACCCAAGAAGGACCAAGTGATCTGCTACGAATGTAAAAAGCCGGGACACTACAAGAATGATTGTCCCCAAGTCAAAAGAAGAACATCAAAGAAGAAGGCTCTTCAAGCAACATGGGATGACTCGAGCGCATCTGAAGAAGAGGAGTCCAACACCGAGCAAGTTGCTCATTACGCCTTAATGGCCATCGGAGAGGAGGTAACGGATTTATTATATGCTGATTTATCTTTCGAGGAATTATTAAATGCCTTCCATGATTTATTTGATGAATGCAAAGTTATAAATAGAAAATACAAATTACTAAAAAAGGTACATGATAGTCTTACTTGTGATTTTAATAAGTTAAAAATCGAATATCATGATAGTTTAAATTCATGTATAAAATGTCATGATCTAGAAATCTGTCAAAAAGAAAACTTGCTACTTAAGGACACCTTGAAGAAATTCGAGGTTGGTAGCAAGTCATTAAACATGATCCTTACAAACAAGGGTCATACTCCCAAAAGAAGTGGGATTGGATTTGTGAGGAGTCCTCACCAAAATCCAACTACCTTTGTAAAAGGCCCCATCTTACATGTTAGAAGCAAATGCAACTTTTGTTGCAAGTTTGGTCACAAGACACATTATTGTCCATTCAGGAAATTGAGTCCAAACAAATTGATATGGGTTCCTATAGGAACCATGACAAATTCTATGCAACATGATAAAAAATGTAGATCTATTTGTGAGGAACCCAAAAGCAAATGGGTACCTAAACATCATCCTTTCTTGTAGAAAACTAAACCATCGCAAGCTAGGAGCAAGAGATGGTACCTTGACAGTGGATGCTCAAGGCATATGACCGGAGATTCATCCCAATTCTCTAAGCTCTCTAGCATAAACGAAGGATATGTCACCTTCGGAGACAACAACAAGGGTAAAATCATTGGCAAAGGAACCATAGGTAACAAATCCAACTTTTCTATTGAAGATGTTTTGCTAGTTGATGGTCTAAAACATAACCTCCTAAGCATTAGTCAATTATGTGATAAAGGATATATTATCAAATTTGAATCTAATGCTTGCGTCATTGAAAAACCTCACAAAAACATATCTATGATTGCATTAAAACAAAATAACGTATACACTATTGACATCGATGATTTATGTAATGAAACATGTTTTTCTGCTTTAAATGAGAATGCTTGGATATGGCACAGAAGATTAGGTCATGCTAGCATGAAGCTAATCACTCAAATATCATCCAAAGAACTTGTAAGAGGAATTCCTCATATCAAGTTCATCAAAGATAATGTATGTGATGCCTGCCAATTAGGTAAACAAATTAAGAGTAGCTTCAAATCTAAAAATCAAGTAAGCACCTCTAGGCCCTTACAATTGATCCATATGGACTTGTTCGGACCCATCTCCACATCAAGCCTAGGAGGTAGCAAATATGCTTTCGTCATCATAGATGACTATAGCAGATACACATGGACTTACTTTTTAAAACAGAAAAGTGAATGCCTTAGATCCTTTACCAAGTTTTGCAAACTCGTTCAGAATGAGAAAGGTTCTATGATTTCGTCAATTAGAAGTGATCATGGCGGTGAATTTCAAAACCATGATTTCCAAGAATTTTGTGAACTCAATGGATACAACCATAATTTCTCTACTCCTAGAAACTCTCAACAAAATGGAGTTGTAGAAAGAAAAAATCGAAATTTACAAGAAATGGCAAGAACCATGTTGAATGAACATAACCTACCCAAATATTTTTGGGCCGAAGCCGTAAATACTGCATGCTATATCTTAAATAGAGTTCTAGTGAGACCTCTACTAACCAAAACTCCCTATGAGTTATGGAACAATAAAAAACCCAACGTTTCATATTTCAAAGTCTTTGGGTGTAAGTGTTTTATCTTGAATGAAAAAGACAACTTAGGAAAATTTGATGCTAAATCCGATGAAGGAATCTTTCTTGGTTATTCTACAGTTTCTAAAGCCTTTCGTATCTTTAATAAAAGAACTCTAATTATTGAAGAATCTATTCATGTTGTTTTCAATGAGACTTCTGAAATCACGAAAAATGATCTTGACGATGATGTTAATTTTGATTCTTTAAATTTAAACGAGACCCCGTCTCCAACTAGCAACTTGGACGCATCCACTTCTCAGATTTCCTTACCCAAGGATTGGAAGTATGTAGATGCTCATCCTAAGGAGCTAATCTTAGGAGACACATCAAAGGGAGTTCAAACACGATCTTCTCTTAAAACCTTTTGTGCAAATACCGCCTTTCTCTCCCAAATTGAACCCAAATGCGTTGATGAAGCCATGAAAGATGATTCATGGATTATCGCAATGCAAGATGAATTAAATCAATTTGAGAGAAATGAAGTGTGGAAGCTTGTTCCTAGGCCAAATGATCATCTAGTTATTGGTACTAAATGGGTCTTTAGAAACAAGCAAAATGAAAATGGTATCGTGGTTAGAAACAAGGCTAGATTAGTGGCCAAAGGTTTCAACCAAGAAGAAGGTATCGATTACGAAGAAACCTTCGCTCCTGTGGCACGATTGGAAGCCATAAGGATGCTCCTTGCCTACGCTAGCAGTAATAATTTTAAGTTGTTTCAAATGGATGTTAAAAGCGCCTTTCTTAATGGCTTTATTTCCGAAGAAGTCTATGTTGAACAACCTCCTAGATTTGAAAATAATAGTCTCCCTAATCATGTGTTTAGATTAACTAAAGCTCTCTATGGTTTAAAACAAGCTCCTAGGGCTTGGTATGAGAGACTTAGTTCTTTTCTTATTGAAAATAATTTCATAAAAGGCAAGGTTGATACTACATTATTCATCAAGAACTTTGAAAACAACTTTCTCATTGTTCAAATTTATGTTGATGATATTATCTTTGGTTCTACAAATGAATCTCTTTGTGAATCCTTTGCGAAAACTATGAGTCGTGAATTCGAAATGAGTCTAATGGGAGAGTTAACATTCTTCTTAGGCCTACAAATCAAACAACTAAGCAATGGCATCTTTATTAGTCAAACCAAATATGCTGTGAGTTTGCTAAAGAAGTTCAAAATGAATAATTCAAAAGCCATTGACACTCCTATGAGCACCTCCACTAAATTAGAAATTGATGAGAATGGAGAAAGCTTCGATCAAAAAACCTATAGGGGTATGATAGGAAGTTTACTTTACCTCACTGCCACCAGACCAGACATCATGTTCAGTGTAGGACTTTGTGCTAGATTTCAATCAGACCCTAAGATATCTCATCTCAAAGCAGTCAAAAGAATACTCAGATATCTTAATGGAACTACCAATCTAGGATTATGGTACCCAAAATCAGAAAATTTTGAATTAACAGCTTATGCTGATGCGGACTTCGCTGGCTGTAGACTAGACAGAAAAAGCACATCAGGATCATGTCAATTTTTAGGACATGCCCTTGTATCCTGGTCATCTAAGAAACAAAACTCGGTTGCTCTATCAACAACTGAAGCTGAATACATTGCAGCAAGTGCATGCTGTGCACAAGTTGTATGGATGAAAAACACTTTAGAAGATTACAAAGTGAATCTTAAAAATATTCCCATTAAATGTGATAACACGAGTGCAATATGCTTAACTAAAAATCCTATACAACACTCAAGAACAAAACACATTGATATTAGACATCACTTTATACGAGATCATGTCACTAATCATGATGTAACCATAGAGTTTATTGATACCAAACATCAACTAGCTGATATCTTTACAAAACCCCTATGTGAAGAACAATTTGATTACATAAGAAGAGAATTAGGAATGTTGATGTGTCCGAATACTTAAACTAGTTAAAATTATTTTTCGGATGTTATTACTATTACATGCCTTGACAACGCTTGATCAAATAACATGTTGCAAATTATGTGACAAATATTTTTAACCAAATGCATGTAAGAAGTTCATTTTTCGGTTTGTATGCTAAAAATGGGATTTTCCTGTACACTCTTATGAAAACTTTTTGAAAAATGACTTTCCTCCTTCAAGCAACAAACAATAAAGAGATATTCAAAGTATTATATGTGTCATGACTTCCTTTATGTGCTTGATAATGCTATCATGCTTTTTGTTGATGACAAAGGGGGAGAAACATATGAATTGATAAACACTATGTCATAGCTGAACTGCCATAATCATGTCTATGTCATAGTTGCAAATACTTGAGTGATGCTATAAACAATGTTATAGTTATGCCATCCTTGCATCACCAAGAGATATGTGAACATGTGCTATAGTTTGCATCATGTCTTGATTTGATATTCTATCTTGTGAAGTAAATGCAAACTTGCTAGAAAATCTCAAATGTTGCATCATGTAAAAGTCCTTTGTAGCTTTATATGATTACATGATGAATAGTTACAAACACTATCATACAAACTTGATGATGTATGTCATGCCTTGACATCATTCTTGAAGAGATACATCATGATGGGCATCATGATGGGAGCATTGATAAGTTTAACTGATCTAACTTATCAATACGTCACTTGAATTCTTAGGTCTTGAATTCAAGGTTGACTTATCTCAACTATGACATATAGATAGGGGGAGTTAAGGACAACTCCTTTATCAATTGATTGTCATCATCAAAAAGGGGGAGATTGTTGAATCTCGGATTTTGATGATGAGGTCAATTGTCATTTGTTATCTAATCTATGTGTTGAGATAAGTGTGCAGGATTAACTACGATGAGAGTAAGACAAGCAGCAGGTGTTGCGCCGGAGTCAAGATCATGATCACGTTGGGAGTTCGAGAGTTCGACGGAAGTTCGGACGGTCGTCGGAGGTTCAGTGAGAACAGATCCGAGAAGTCCAGAAGCTTGCCAAGCGAAGCTCGTCGGAACTCGCCAAGTGGATCGTCGCAAAGTCCAGGAGTATGCCGGATGTCCGCAGAAGGATCACCGAGGGTTTATCGGATGATCGACGGAAGTTCGTCGGAAACTCGCCGGAAGAAGCGATTGACGCATCGGAGCATAGCTGCAGAAGTTGTCTTAGAGTTAATCGTAGTTAGCACGATGATTAAGCTTGAAAATGGGAGGTGATCCCATTAGCTTAATCTTGGGGCAATTGGGCCCCTGAAAAGATTCAAATTGGGCCGAATGGTGCGAACCATTCGGACCCTGATTGCACCAGGCGGTGCAACCGCCTAGGCCAAGAGGTGCAACCGCCAGGGCTGCGAGACTGGGCGGTGCAACCGCCCCAGCCAGGCGGTGCAACCGCCCAGGCTATGTCTTCCAGCGGGACTGGGCGGTGCAACCGCCCCAGCCAAGAGGTGCAACCGCCCAGGGCTCAGTCTTCGAGCTAGACTGGGCGGTGCAACCTCCTCTGTCAAGAGGTAGCACCGCCAGAGCTCAAGTTTCGAGCTCTGGCAGAGAGGTGCATCAGCCTGAGCTCAGTTTCGAGCTCTGCCAGGTGATGCAACCACCGAGCTCAGTCTTCGAGCTCTGCCAGGCGGTGCAACCACCGAGCTCAGTCTTCGAGCTCTGGCAGAGAGGTGCAATCGCCTGAGCTCAGTCTTCGAGCTCTGCCAGGCGGTGCCACCTCTCCAGTCAAGAGGTGCAACCGCCTGATCCTGGAATTCCGGGATTTGATCGTTTTGAGCTCCAAATTTGAATTGGGTTGGGGCCTATAAATACCCCACCCATTCAACACTGAAAGGATACAGATCCACACCGAATTCTTGATCTTTTCAGTGATTCTAAGAGCTCAAATTTGTGTAAAGTCCTAAAGTTCTCCTCCTTCTGTTCTTCAAGTCTTGAGTTGTAAAGAGAGGAGAGAAAGGATCTGTAAAGGTTGTCTCCTGAGCCTGTCAAAAGGAGAGAAACTGTAAAAGGGCAGTTAGCCTTCGCCCATTGAAGGAAGGCAGCTAGTTGACGTCGGTGACCTCGTCGGAGGAGGAAGCCAAAAGTGGAGTAGGTCAAGACTGACCGAACCACTCTAAATCTCTGGTTTGCTTTACCTTGAGCACTTTATCATTACTGCAAACCTCCTACATTGCTACTGCCCTCTGCGCCTTTACGAACGAGTTTCTAAGCTCTGATCTTTCAGAATCTGCATTCAAACGTAAATCGTGTTTTCGTACGATCTTCGCACTACAGTTTACGCTTACATTCGGATTCCATTTATAACTGCAAATTACTTTCTACGTAAAACGCTTTTCAAGGTTCAAAACTGCTTTTAGACGCAAAACTGCTTTTAGACGTAAAATTACGTTTAGACGTAAAACTGCGTTTAGACGCAAAACTGCGTTTAGACGTAAAATTACGTTTAGACGTAAAACTGCGTTTAGACGTAAAACTGCGTTTAGACGCAAAACTGCGTTTAGACGTAAAACTGCGTTTAGACGTAAAACTACGTTTAGACGTAAAACTGCGTTTGGACGTAAAACTGAGTTTAGACGTAAAACTGAGTTTAGACGCAAACTGCGCTTAGACGCAAACTGTGCTTAGACGCAAACTGCGCTTAGACGTAAACTGCGCTTAGACGCAAACTGTGTTTAGACGCAAACTGCGCTTATACGCAAAACTGCGCTTAGACGCAAACTTCACTGTGATTCTGCTTTTATATCGAAATCGTTTTTTATCGGACGAACGCAGCTTTCGTTTTTAAAATCGCTGTAAGATTTCCGCTGCACTAATTCACCCCCCCCTCTTAGTGCTCTCGATCCTAACATCCTCAACTAGTAATATTGAAGCCCTTAGCCCCCCCTACTGTCGACCAAGTCCCTACACTAAAGAGGTTAACAAGAGAAGAGCTTCGGGAGCGATATGCGAAGGGGTTATGTTGGCATTGTGACGAGCCGTGGAGCCGTGAGCATCGCTGTAGTAAAGGGGGACTTCTTATGATTGAACCGATAGAAGAAGAGATCATTGAACATCCAAAAGAGAGCCTTGAACATGAAGAAGAAGATACAGAAGAAGAGCCACAACCGACCGAAGTTACGGTACATACACTAGCTAGCTACTCAAACCCGCAAACGATGAAAATTGGAGGCCTTCTCAAACAACAACCAATCACTGTTCTCATCGACACGGGCAGTACTACTAACTTCCTAAATAGTAAGCTTGCTGTTCGGATATCATTACCTATCGAGAATCGCTGCAAGTTTGATGTTAAGGTCACCGACGGACGGATTTTGAATTGTGATCATAGGCGCTTGCAGGAGAAACTATTGCTGCAGGACCAAGAGATAATTGCAGATTTCTTCCTTCTCCCTCTTAACAATCATGAGGCCATGCTCAGAATTAAATGGTTGACGACATTAGGTGATATTTCTTGGAATTTTATGAAACTAATTATGAAATTTTACAGTAAGGAGAAACAGGTGACATTGCACGGGAAACGTGGGGGCGACATAACAACAATTTGCACACAACAAATGGAGAATGTTTTGCATAAACCATGCAGCAGCTTTTTGGTACAACTTGAGCAGCAAACTAAGGGAGAGCCAACAGAATTTGAAGATCCAAATCTACTTCCCTTGCTTGCTGAATTTTCAAATATATTTGACGAACCGCGTAACCTACCTCTTACCTGTCGGCATGATCATTGTATAATGATTCTTCCAAGCAAATCTTCAGCAAATGCTCAGCCATATCAGTATCCACATCTCCAGAAGGATGAAATAGAAAGGATTATAAAAGAGATGCTCGAAACAATAGTTATTCGGCCAAGTTGCAACCTCTACTCTTCGCCGGTACTACTTGTACGCAAGAAGGACGGAACAAGGCGAATATGTGTTGATTACCAAGCTCTCAATGGCATAATCATCAAGGACAAATACTTTATTCCAATAGTAGATGAATTGCTAGATGAAAGGGAGCACAAATCTTTACAAAGCTGGACCTTTGATCTGGGTATCATCAAATACGAGCATGCAAAGAAGACATATGAAAAACCACCTTTTGAACACAACAACCACAAATTTTTGCTTTCTTCAACAAAAGGTGGAATATCTTGGGCATATCATATCAGAGGAAGGTGTGGCAGTGGACCCCTTAAAATTGGAGCAATGCAAAACTGGCCGACCTCGAGAAACATAAAATTGCTACATGGCTTTCTGGGTTTAATAAGCTACTACCGCAAGTTCGTGAAAAACTATGGAAAGATCAGTGCACCACTTACTTCCTTACTAGAAAAAGATGTATTCCAATGGTTGGACAGAGCCTCCACTGCCTTCAACAAACTTAAGGCAGCCATGACGACGACGCCGGTGCTAACACTACCAGATTTCAACCGACCCTTCATTATTGAGGCCGACACATCTGGAGTCAGAATTGGAGCCATTCTCATGCAAGATGGTCGACCACTCGCATACACTAGCAAGGCATTATCTCCCTCCGATCAAAATATGTCAACATATAATAAGGAGATGCTCGCCATTATGCGCGCAGCAACGAGGTGGAGATTGTACTTGATCAGGCGATACTTTCAAATCAAGACCGACCATAAAAGCCTAAAATATCTCTTGGAGCAAAAGATATCTTCGCCCGAGCAGCAAAAATGGGTAACAAAACTTCTTGGATTTGATTTTGAAATAACTTACAAAAAGGGGAAAGAGAATGTTCTTGCAGATGTGCTTTCGCAACTACCCGAGCAAGTTGAAGTTTCGACCGTTTCATTTCCGACCAGTGACTTCCTTGAGGATATTAAGATGGAATGGCAGGAAGATTCATATACTAGTAAGATTATAAAAAAATGGAGGAAGCACCAAGCCCCATGGCTCATTACAATTGGGACTCAAAAGAATTACACTATAAGGGATGCATTGTGCTTGTGACAAATTCTACTTGCATCTTCAATAGCATATTTTAGACAAAGTTATTCTATATGCAGGGTACTAAATTGAAAAGGAGTACGACATATCACCCACAAACCAATAGCCAACCGGAAGTTTTAAACAGGTGCTTGGAGATAGCCCAAAGCCACCCACCAAATATGACTACCTAAAGAGAACTCCAGACCCAGCCAAGTGCCATTATTGATCGACGGATCGTGACTCGATGACGACGACCCACTAATGAAGTGCTAATACAGTGGGCGAACCTACCAAAAGAAGATGCCACTTGGGAGAACTATGACGACTTGAAGATCAAATTCCCAGAATTTATGAATCATCAGCCTCGAGGACAAGGCTGATTTGAAGAGGGCGGGTCTGTTAGGACTCTAGCTTGGAGAGTCCTAATTGAGAGGGACATTCATGTAAAAATGTTAGGACTCTAGCTAGGAGAGTCCTAATTGAAAGGGACATTCTGTTAGGACTCTAGCTAGGAGAGTCCTAATTGTGAGGGGCATTCATGTAGGAGGTTTTTTCTTAGAGAAGAATTAGGAGTTGTAAGGGAATAGGAGTCTTGAGTAGGAGTCCTATTAGGAGTTGGTTAGAAGTAAGAGTCTTAAGTAGGAGTCCTATTAGGAGTTTGGGTTTAGAAGGCCTATAAATAGCCATGTATTCCTTCTCTTTTCTTAAGCAATAGATGAATCTTTTCTGTAGTCTTTGAGCAGCAACTTGGAGGGAGGAACCCCTATAGAGCTCCAAGGAGGCCGATCCCCTAAAGAGATCAACCCCAAGTTTAGAATCTGCAAGGGTTCTAACACATTACCAGAAAGTTGGGAGACACTGGTGGTTTCCCTTAGTAATTCTGCGCCAGATGGTATTGTCACTATGAGTCAAGTAACAAGCAGTTTGTTGAATGAGGAGTTGAGAAGAAAGAGTTCGGCAACATCTCAGAATGATTCACAGGCACTTATCTCAGAGAACAGAGGAAGGTCAAAGTCTAGAAGCAGTTCACGTATGGGTAGGAGCAAGTCAAGATCAAGAAAAGATATTGTTTGCTATAACTGTGGTGAGAAAGGACATTACAAGAACCAATGTAAGCAACCTAAGAAGAACAAGAAAAAAGGAAAAGAAGTGGAGTCTACAGAGTCAAAGGATAATACTACAGCT
Source organism: Musa acuminata AAA Group (assembly GCF_036884655.1). Classification (NCBI taxonomy): domain Eukaryota; kingdom Viridiplantae; phylum Streptophyta; class Magnoliopsida; order Zingiberales; family Musaceae; genus Musa; species Musa acuminata. The sequence goes on along the minus strand of NC_088352.1, from coordinate 21,498,010 downwards.
ATAGTGCAGGGTGGTGATTATTTGATTTTGTCTCCTTCTGATGATATTTTTTCTTGTGTGTGTCAGGATCTTGAGTGGGTGATTGACACAGGTGCTTCTTATCATGCTACACCATGGAGGGAGTTTTTTGCTACATACAGGTCTGGAAACTTTGGTGTTGTCAAGATGGGCAACTATGGCACAGCGGACATCATTGGCATGGGTGATATCCATTTAAAGACCAACCTTGGCTGCAAGTTGGTGCTTAAGGATGTGAGGCATGTGATTGACTTGAGACTGAATTTAATTTCAGTTGGAAGACTAGATGATGAAGAGTATGAAAGCATATTTCATAGAGGGCAATGGAAGCTCAGTAAGGGTTCTCTTGTTATAGCTAGTGGAAAGAAATGTCATACTTTATACAGGTTGCAGGCTAAAGCTTATGGTGAGCAGTTAAATGCTACAAAGAAAGACTTCAGTATGGAGTTGTGGCATAGGCGATTGGGACACATGAGCGAGAAGGGGCTGCAAGCTCTTTCCAAGAGAGAGGTATTACCAGATCTCAGAGGTATACATCTGAACCCTTGTATTGATTGTTTGGCTGGTAAACAACATAGAGTTTCATTTGCTAGTGCTGCTTTGTCTAGAAAAATGCATGCCTTAGACCGTGTTTATACAGATGTATGTGGTCCTTTGAGGACAAAAACTCCTGGTGGATCTGTTGATGTTCTTGGTATAAGTGGTGCACTTTATTTTGTCACTTTTATAGATGATTTTTCCAGGAAAGTTTGGGCCTATGCTTTGAAGACCAAAGATCAGGTTATTAATTTCTTCAAAGAGTTTCATGCTTGGGTTGAAAGGGAGACAGAAAGGAAATTGAAATGCATAAGATCATATAATGGTGGTGAGTATATGAGATTGTTTAATGACTATTGCAGGTCACATGGGATCCAACATGAGATGACAGTTCCTGGTACACCTCAGCATAATGCAATTGCAGAGAGGATGAACCGCACCATCATGGAAAAGATCATATATATGCTTTCACAGGCCAAGCTACCCAAAAGGTTTTGGGATGAGGCTTTGAGGACTGCAGTTGATGTGATCAACTTATCACCATGTACAGCCCTAGATGGTGATGTTGCAGAGCATGTATGGTCAGGGAAAGATGTTTCCTACAGGCATTTGAGAGTGTTTGGTTGTCGTGCATTTGCACATGTTCCAGATAATGAGAGGTCCAAGCTGGATGGTAAGTCTAAAGAATGTATTTTTCTTAGTTACTCACATGATCAGTTTGGTTACAGGCTTTGGGATCCAGAAAAGCAGAAGGTGTTCAGGAGCAAAGATGTGGTCTTCTTTGAGGATTAAACCTTTGAGGATTTGAAGAAGAAGGCACCAGCCAAGACTTCTGCAGAAGGATTAGCAGATTGTGACCTAGTTATTCCTCTAGTATATCATGGTGATGGGGGAGATGTGCAGGAAGATAGTGTAGAGCCTGATGTTGATCTACCTGCAGGACATGTTGAGCAAGAAGAAGTAGGAGAGCAAGTTCCAACAGAACCTCATTTGAGAAGATCTTCTAGACAACGTCAACCTTCCAGAAGATACTCTACAGATGAGTATGTGATGCTTACTGATGCAGGTGAACCAGAGAGTTACCAGGAAGCAGTTGAGAGTGAGTAGAAAGAGAAGTGGTTAGTTGCTATGCAGGAAGAGATGGATGCTCTTCAGAAGAACCACACTTATGATTTGGTGCTGCTACCAAATGGAATGAAGGCCTTGAAGAACAAGTGGGTTTTTAGGTTGAAGACTCAAGAATATTGTTCTCAACCAAAGTACAAAGCTAGATTGGTTGTGAAAGGCTTTGGTCAAAAGAAAGGTATTGACTTTGAAGAGATATTTTCTCCTGTTGTTAAAATGTCTTCTATTCGTGTTGCTCTTGGTATTGCTGCTAGCCAGGACTTGGAGGTTGAGCAGTTAGATGTGAAGACAGCTTTCCTTCATGGTGATTTGGAGGAGGAAATTTATATGGAGCAACCAGAAGGCTTCAAAGTCAAAGGTAAAGATAATTTTGTCTGCAAGTTGAAGAAGAGCTTGTATGGGCTAAAGCAAGCTCCAAGACAGTGGTACAGAAAGTTTGATTCATTTATGACAGAAAATGGATACAAAAGAACGGCTTCAGATCATTGTGTGTACATCAAATGGTTTGGTGAGGATTTTATTATTCTCTTACTTTATATTGATGACATGCTTATTCTTGGGAAAGATATGTCTAAAATTGACAGGTTGAAGAAGGAACTGAGTGAGTCTTTTGCAATGAAGGACATGGGGCCAACAAAGCAAATACTAGGCATGCAGATTTCCCGTGACAGGAAAAATAAGAAGATTTGGTTGTCACAGGAGAAATACATTGAGAAGGTATTGGAAAGATTCAATATGAGCAATGCAAAACCAGTTGGTTCTCCTCTTGTAGGTCACTTCAAGTTGTGCTCAGAACAGAGTCCGTCAAGTGATGAGGAGAAGGAGAAAATGCAAAAGGTTCCTTATGCTTCAGCAGTTGGAAGTTTAATGTATACAATGGTATGTACGAGGCCAGACATTGCATATACAATGGGTGTTACTAGCAGATTTCTTGCAAATCCAGGCAAAGAGCACTGGGCAGCAGTGAAGTAGATTTTTAGATATCTCAGAGGGAGCTCTAAGGTTTGTTTAAGCTTTGGAGGTGGACCACATGTGTTGACAGGTTACACAGATGCAGATATGGCAAGAGATATAGATATGAGAAAGTCTACTTTAGGTTATGTACTTACTTTTGTAGGGGGAGATGTGTCATGGCAATCCAGGTTACAAAGGTGTATTGCTCTCTCCACCACAGAAGCAGAATATATTGCTGCTACAGAGGTATGCAAAGAAATGTTATGGATGAAAGAATTCTTACAAGAATTGGGGCTGAAACAGAAAAATTATGTTGTGCATTGTGACAGCCAGAGTGCCATCCATTTGTGTAAGAACCCAATGTTTCATTCCAAATCAAAGCATATAGATGTCAGATACCACTGGATTCGAAATGTATTTGAAGAGAAGCAATTGCAACTTCAGAAAATTCATACAGATGACAACGGAGCAGACATGTTGACGAAGACCTTACCAAAAGAAAGACAGGAGATATGCCGACAGTTGGTCGGCATGGCTTCACATTGAGGAGTCATGGGACAGCCTCCCTTATGGGCTGAAGGGGGAGGTTGTTGGGATGATAGCCTATATTCAGCCCATGTGGGCTAGGGCAGCCCACAGCCCACAGCCCACACCCCCTCTTAACCTAACCCTAATTAAGATTAGGGGGGTGTGGTGGCTGCATTTTAGAAGCAGAAAAAGGCTATAAAAAGGCAGCAACGAGGCAAATCTTGAGAGCGACGAGATTCCAAAGAGAAGAATGAGAACAAGGCAGAAAAGGAAGAGAAAGAAAGGGAAGAAGACAAGGACAACGCAGAGAGACTGTTCTTAATCATCTAGCAGTGTTCTCATCTCAAGTTAGATCAAATCTACAGTAGACTCTTGCTGTGATTACTTGGGGAGGTTTTAGATATTGTGGGCAGTGATGTGATCCTTGTATGCCAGTTATTCTCTTGTGGTTGTTGCTAGGGTTTAGGGCAAGAGATTGAGATTTGTATATTCATTATTCTCATAGTGGATTATCTCTAGTTTGCCCCGTGATTTTTACCCTTCACATTGAAGGGGTTTTCCACATATATCTTGGTGTTCTGTTTGATTGTGTTTTCATTTTATTCCGCTACGTATTATGGTCTTCTAGTATTTGTTCATATACAAAGGTTATTCCTCTTTATATCCCCATCATCTAGGAGCTTGCCGAAGAAGCTCGTTGGAACTCGCTAAGAAGATCGTCATGAAGTCTAGAAGCTTGCCAAGAGTCCTTTGGAACATTGCCAAGAGTTCGTCGGAAGTTTACCGGAACATTGCCGAAAGCTCACCGGAAGAAACCTAAACTTATGAACTTGTTTAGCTTAGTAACTGTCTTAGATTTCATAGTTAGCATATAATTAGGATTAGAATTGGGCCAATATAATTAGGGGCCAGTTGGGCCTATGTATGGACTATGTTGGGCCCAATGAAAGGCCCAAACAATGACCCAAGGTGTCACGGACAAACTTCTAAAGAGGATGTATGATGTAATGCTTATGCATGTCCGTGTCTTTTGGTATGTTCATACTTTGCCTAGCATGTAGAGGGAAAGCCGATGGCTTAATAGTCCCATTTTAGTTGGATTTGGTGGCCGTTTTAGGCTTATAAATAAAGGTTATGTTATATGGACACTTGTGAGAGATTTTTAATCTATAATGGACCATTTTGACCCTTTGTTGTGTAACTGTTCAGAGCTTGTAAAGTCTGTTTGTAATTTACATTGTCTATGAAGTGTTTCCTAGAATGTTTACTTGTAGATCCTGAGTGAGGCATTTTCTCTAATCCGTTTTCTCTTTTGTGGGTCCTAAGGGACTATGAGAGGCTTTGGGGAGGCTGACTTTTGCGAACGGACACGCAATGGTGCTGCACGACTTAGGCAAAACCAACTAAGTCCATGACAGATAGTATCAAAGCGGGACAAGCACTCATAGAAACACTTAGCATGCAAATGTGGGGGACCTAGCGGGGCTGCGTTGAGGGCAGACAGCACACGCGTGATCGTTTGGGGGAAATAGGCTTGGAGATATAGGGAAAAGGAGTCGCTCGGAGGAGCGAGCATCTGAGATTGGCATTCAGAGGAATGGCCAACCCTTCGCGCAAGAGGCACCACGAGAACAGGCAAGCTTGGAAGAATGTGGAGCGCACAAAGGTTGGGATGGTTGAGTTTAAGCTACAGCTCAACGTTGACAACTATACTTGATGGTGCTCAAGGCAAGCGAGGCGCTTGGTAAAGGATGAGACCATACAAGGTGGAATGAGTTGCTCAACGACCGTAAGAGTTGTGCAAAGCTCACAGAGGTGAGGGGAATTGCTAACTCAAAGAATTCGGTACTCATACATGGGCTTGTATGCGGACGATGGAATGTTCACGGCCATCCCAAGGCAACCGAAACTCGGCACCATGGAGCATTGAAACTTTCTCTTCGGCATGTGAAGGATACATCCGTAGGAGGCTGAAGTATGCAACAAGTTCAGCATGTTGCTAGGCCTTGAGTGGTGCAGCAGGGGCTGTATTGATGTGGAGTCACAATCTAGCAAGTGCGTTTGTAGGAGGCAGAACAATGCATAGTTTGTTCAGCAAATCGGAGTAGTCTAAGGGGATGGTGGTCTCCGAAACGAAGAGAGATGTTGCTCCAATGGGACAGTTATCCAGGAGGGATAAGTCCTGGCTCTTTAGAGAGAGAATCATGTGGGATGGACCTCACATGTTGAGGAGGAGTACCTCAACAAACAACAACTCCACGAAGCTCAATGGACTGAGCAAGCGGCGAGGAGTCGTCGCATGATCTCGCTCGAGAGAATGCATTGGTGGATGCATTACGAGATCAAGTGGGAGAGTGACCCAAAGCAACACAAATGAAGGCACATTTGGAGTCGATATGGAGATCGGACTCAAGGGAGGGCTAACCCGTGGAATGGTGGGCGTGAGGGCCACCATCAACTCAATGCAAAACGAGGAGCAAAGCAACTTAGGTGTAACTTGGTGAAGTACCCAAGCCGCATGAAGGGAGCCAGCATAGAAGATGGAATATGGAGCCGAGGCACAGTGCTTTCCTTAGACAGAGGTCAAGGACATGAACTCTTGCAGAGGCAAGAGCGGAATTATGTTGTTCCATGGGTCTTTCATTCTGATGGAGCAGACTCATCTTGCATGGTGCCAAAGATGAAGGGAGCTTCTGGGCACATGCACCTTATCTCGGAGAAGCATTTGATGGAGGAACTAAGGCGACTCAACTTACGGAGGCGAAGTCAGAGCAAGAGGATGCAGAAGTGGGTACTCTTGAAGAATATGCCATAGTGTTGTCATTCAAGTTGCCATGAAGGGAGCGATGTGCAGCGAAGATTGTGCTGGTAGGGGTAGAGGCCCAGGATCCAAACAATGGTGCACTAATTGCAGTGAAGTTGGGGGACTTTGGAAGCTACTAGGCGACAGACTGTCCTAGATAGTGCTTCATCTAGGTGTGACCCGAGAGTGGGTGAATGAAGGTTGATTGCCAAAGGAGCGAATAAAATCGAAGGTGGAAGAGACCCTGTGATGTATTGGCAGAGGCTACACATGGAGGGATCATAATTCAAGTTCATCCCACAAGGATCAGAATGCAATGGAGATGTCACCAGGAGGCGATATGGTGCAGCGGATCATGGTGGAACAGTTCGTGGTAATGCAATACATATGAATGAGTCCCGTGAGGGACTAGATCATACGGAGGTATGATCGGCAACACAACGGCAAGAAGGGCTATGGATTCAAGGAGTGAAGGCCATGGTACCGCAGAGGCGGGTCTTCCGTGCGTGCATCGGATGAAAGCCTTGGTCATCAGCATATCGGGGCTGTGTTCCACCAAGGGAAAAGTTCGAATGCAAGTACCAGTGAGTCCTGTGAGGGACTAGATCATACAAAGGTATGATTGAGAGCTACTGGAAGCTCCACTTCGGTGAACAACACGACAGCAAGAAGGGCTATGGATTCAAGGAGTGAAGTCATGGTACCATAGAGGTGGGTCTTCCATGCGTGCATCTAATTTTGCATCGAATGAAAGCCTTGGTCATCAACATATGGGGGCTGTGTTCCACCAAGGGAAAGGTTCGAATGCAAGTACCAGTGAGTCACAGGGGAGGGATTTGATCATACAAAGGTATAATCAAAGCAGTTGGAGAGTTGGACTACTCCAGAGCCCATATTCGCTTAAGGGAGCCCGATAAGTCAGAGGATAAGGTCGAGTAAGCGAATGTTGCTATCAAGGAAGCTAAGGAGAATAGAATCGATGCAAATCCTACAATGTGATGGTAGAGGCCATGCATGGGAGTTACAGTCTGTCTTTCCATCGACCAAAGGGAGTGCTAGTGATAGGTGCCCAGCAAGCCAATCACGTGAGTGATGGCACGTGTGACTTGATACAAAATCTTTTTGCTTATTATATTTTGGCGTATATCACTTTATAACTATTGCATATGTGCATATATATATTGTGATATCCTTGGATTTGTGCAATAGGAATCGGATCGTGATGGGATCATGATAATGAGATCGATTCACCTTTAAACACATATCCTAAATAATCCCGGTCATAGGTTACTCAAGAGGGACATCGTGATAACCGGACATACTAGTGTGCTGTATACCCATCCATATGATGGATGCAGCTGGTCTCATAGCTGCTCGTGTAGGGACACTAGGGATACAGTACAGGTGCTCATTGGAGAATGAGTTCACCGATTGATCTACTTACGGAATGCTGTATGGTTGATGATGCCTTATTGTCAGACAGCGATTCCATAATCCTAGTGGTATATCTGGTCCTTAGACTTGAGACACCAAGGATGTCCTGTATGAGTGCTCCACTCTTTGATACCAGACTTATAGGTTTGGCTATCCCAGATCTAGTACAATTGGTCATTAGGAGTGGTAGTCGACCTTACGAGGGCTATTGAGTGTCGATAGAGGATCATCCACTCTCAGCGTCATGAGAGGAATATCCCATGTGTTCTTGCTCAGACAAATCCGTGGCCAGGGTCATTCGGGTTGAGAGACAAAGAGTTCTCCGGGAGAATCCAATTAGAGCGAGACTCGAGTAGAAACCGTATGGGTCTGACAGCACCATGCTCGATATACGGTCTCTAGGATATTAGATGGATGAGAGACTATAGGTACACGGTAACTGAGGACAAACAGGTCCAATGGATTGGATTCCCCTGTATCGTCTGGGGACTACGGCGTAGTGGCCTAGTACGTCCGTAGTCGATGAGTCGAGTGAATTATTACAGAGATAATAATTCACTGAGTTAGAAGGAGTTTTGACGGGTATGACTCACGGCCAGCTCGATATTGGGCCTAGAGGATCACACACATATGGTAGGCATTACGATGAGTAGAGGTTCGGATATGAGATATCCGACGGAGCCCTTGTCTTATTGGATGCAGATCCAATACCCACTAGGGGAGGACCCATTAGGGTTTGATAGGGGACCTATATAAATAGGAGAGATTCGGAGCCTCATGGGCTAGAGCCTTTGCTTGCCTTTCCTATTCTCCTCTCCCTCTCCACCTCAGAGCAGGCCTGGAGTTTTGAGGAGCGTCGTCGCAACCCTACTGTGTGGATCACCGCTAGAGAGGAGGGCGCTTGACCTCCTTCACCCTCTCCTAAGGATCTGTAAGGAAACAGGGATATACGATCTCCCTAGGTAACACAATCTACTCTATATGCAGTTTTAAGTTTCGCGGACTTTGCGCACCATCTTCGCATGATGACGAACATCTTTTTGGGAATCGGGGATTTTGTTTTCTTGTTCTTCCGCTGCACATATGATGTCGCCCCCAAGATTTCCCAATAGTGGTATCAGAGCCAGGTTGTTCGTGCGAATGATTGGTTTTGAACTGCGTGTGTTGTGTTTAGGAAGAATTTTGACGTCAAAATCGTTGACGCAAAAACAAGGAAGGGTAGCAATAGTTGCTTCCCTCGATCTGCATGCGTGCGGCAGCGCCCTCGCCCTCGCCCCGCCGCACAGGCCGTCGCCAGCAGGGTGGCGGCGGCGGCAGCAGTAAGAAGGAATTAGGGTTTTGGGCAAAAAGATAGTTTTGCCCCTATGAATTTGAGAAATTCCAGTTTCTGTCTTTTATCCAAATTATGAAAATACCCTTAGGAATTGAGAACTTCCCTACATGCCCCTGATTTTTAAAAAATATTAATTAATTAAAAGGTTTAGTTGATTATTATTTTTATTATTATCTAGTAGTCCTACATGATGATGATTATTTATACATGTGATGTATGATGTGTGGACGGATGATCATGGACCGTGTGATGTGTGTACTTGTGATTATTATTATTGAGGTCTGCGAGCCTCTATTATATTTCTCGTTTATTGTCGGGCCTGCGTGCCTATGATTAAGTTGTAATCACATGAGGAGGCATAGCGGGAGCGTGGATGCGATAGCGGGACCCACGAGACGGACGATCGTGATGCATGAAGATGCATCAAGATGTCGACGGAATCGACGAGGATGAGATGGACAATCACAGGGCATGAAGATGCACCGTTGCACACATAGATCTTGATGTGAGTGATTAGGCCTACTGGCTCGGGCCTAATCATATTAGGTTGTGGTCCATGATCATCTGGTGTGATTGCTTATACACATACTAGATATGTATATATATTTGCATGCAATGTAGATATATATTAAATATGTATATGTGTGACATGTCATATTAGGAGACCAAATCATAGAAACATCTCTCGATAATATTAAGTCGATAAACGTGAGACAATTAGATTGACCCACGTGGCCTTCCATCGTTATAAGTAGGAACCGATTCTCGGTGTAGGTTGAGTTGGTCGAGTCCCTCGAGACTCACCTATATCGCGATTCGTTATCTTGCTTATGACATAGAGATGTCATCGGTGACCTGAGGGCATGGTATGCTTGGTCGAGTCCCTCGAGGGTATATCATCAAATCAGACTCATCTTGTAACGAAGGTGTTGACTTAACCGAGCATCATGGTTGGTCGAGTCCCTCGAGGCCATGGTGATTCGGAGGCCGAACAAGACGGGAATCACAAGGAGTTGTGATCGGCAAGAGTTGCCTACCTTTTAAGCTTAGTGTGATTGGTCGAGTCCCTCGAGGTTACACTAAGACGCTGATTGGATCCTGATCACCACTAGAAGTCTGCCGGAGACTTCCGTTTCACATGCTGAGGGTGTCGCATGACTCGTTAATAAAATAGTGGGAGCATATTAAGATAGAAGTCCATATCTTGATAGTTTATTTCTTGTAAAATCTGCATGTTATTCATTTCTGCTGCATCTTTATTTTCAGAAAATATCGCTTTCAAATCCCTTACATGGCATACTTGATGTCAACCGCCAGTAACCAGCTCGATGCATAGAGTACAACCTCAAGGAGGCGGGCGAAGTCAAGTAACCTTTGCCTTCTCAATACTTAAGAGAATAGGCAAAACCGAGTATCTTAATTATCTTATCTATCCAGCAGAGGAGCTATGCACAGGTTCAAAGACCCTTCGAAGATAATGGAAGACAATAGTTGTCAAATCCTCACCAACGATGATCAGTGCTACTGAAAGTAGATTGTCTGCTTCATTTCCCAACGAAATGTCAATCAAAAGCGGAAGTGATGCAAACCTACTTGGAAGTGACAACTAAGTGAAAGAAGAGTCAATGGGCAAATTTTGTGGAGGAAGGACCCAAAACTTCAGAAGTTTATGAGACGATGCTCGTTAAAGCTCCAACAAGCATCCACCTAGTTCAAGCAACATGAGGCATTTGAGAGACTGGCACAGTAAGAATGGTATTTTCCTTCATCTGAAGGATCCGTAGGAACCAACAGGGATCAATACAACTCAGCCAACCCCACACTAGAGTCAGAGTCATTGGCTAGTTGAAGCAGCATGGTGGATCAAAGGTTCGACTACTCAAAAATAATAGCGGAGAGTAGTTAGGAGCTAAAAGGCACATTGCAGCTGGAGTAGAAGATTGAAGACTCAGCAAAGGCGAAGAGTTGCAGTGTCGGCAAAGGCTTCCATGAGGATGTTAAGGAATAAGTGGGAGAGAATGCCACGGACAAACTTCTAAACAGGATATTTGATATAATACTTATGCATGTCCATATCTTTTGGTATATTCATACTTTGCCTAGCATGTAGAGGGATATTCGAAGGCTTAATAGTCCCATTTTAGTTAGGTTTGGTGGTCGTTTTAGGCTTGTAAATAAAGGTTGTGTCATGTGGACACTTGTGAGAGATTTTCGGTCTGTAATGGACCATTTTGATCCTTTGTTGTGTAACTGTTCAGAGCTTATAAAATCTGTTTATAATTTGCATTGTCTATGAAGTGTTTTCGGAGATGTTTGCTTATGGATCCTGAGTGAGGCATTTTCTCTAACCCGTTTTCTCTTTTGTGGGTCCTAAAGGACCATGGAAGGCTTCGGAGAGGTTGACATTTACGGACGGACACACAAGGGTGCCGCACGACTTAGGCAAAACCAGCTAAGTCCGTGACAAAGGGGTGGCACCGTCATGACACAATCTCCGAGAGGCTGTCAGGTAGTGGTGTCGCCAGTCTAGACGATGGTACTACCCAATGTCAGGTAGTGGTACCGCCTAGTGCAGTGTCAGTGTCAGATTGACACTAACAGTGGTACCGCCCAACATAGGCGATGGTACCGCATATACTTAGGAAACTCGGGATGAGATATTTTTAGGCTCCAAGTTTAAATCAACTTGAGGCCAATAAATACCCCCTCTCATCCCTGGTTAACACACACAAGACTTGAGAGTGAAAAAGAAAGAAACGCTGCTGTAATCTTGTGTGAACTCCTCTCAAAGTTATAAGTGTTAGAATAGTTTGAGAGAGGAGTAAGTGGGGGTATAAGGGTTATCTCCTAAACTCAGTAAAAGGATAATCGAGTTGTAAAAGGTGGTTAGTCTTCGCCTATTGAAGGAAGACCAATAGTGGATGCTAGTGGCCTCGATGGAAGAGGAATCGGTAGAGTGGATGTAGGTCACGACGACCGAACCACTATAAAATCTGGTTTGCATTTACTTCTTACAATTTACATTAACTGCAAACTGCTTTCAATACGTTTACGAATACGCTTTCAATTTAAGCATATTTCTGAAATCGGTTTTAATCATATGAAGAGTTTTTATTAAACCGACGATTTTACCGCTGCACTAATTCACCCCTCTCTCTTAGTGCTTACTCGTTCCTAATAGACTCTTCACTAAATATATATGACTCTATCATTTCAAACATAAATTTAAAGTCACCATAATCTTTACTTATTTTAGAAATGTGGTCAAGAGCTTCATTTAATCTATCATTAAAATAGTTTACTTTGATGAAGGAGGTAAATACTAAGCTCTAATAACTTAACTCACCTTATGTAGTATACAACATCTTAAGTTATCACCGCACACACCTAAATTAATTGGCTCTGTTGAGTGAAAACATCAACACAATTGAAATTATTTATACTCTTATATACTAAGCTTCTATATCACTAGCCTTTTATTTAGTAACTATTCAAATTATGGTCTACCTCATTATCTATGTGTTCACTCCAATCTTATGATACTAGTCACTATTTGAAAGACTATTTTATAAAATCTCAAACCTTCGAAAACTTAAAATATTTGATTATTTATGTCATCATTGGCTATGTTTTTATTCTTCACATAAGTTAATACCACGATTCAAGTCATGTGTTTTCATCAAGTAATCCCTTGAGCATAATGCTTTTCAATACTTTGATCTTCAAACTCACAAGGCCTTTAAATCATGTCATGTTCTTTTTGTTAAGACTATATATTCCTTCTAAAATCTTATTTCATTAGTAATGTGAGCCACTATGATAATCATCCATCAGTTGGTTTATATAAGTATACCTCAAACCACATCAAGCATACCTCAAACCATATCAACTAATGGTTCTCTTGTTGGGAAAAATATGTTAAAGCAAAATAATTTTTTTCCTCTTTGTGTATCAAAATAGGTTCTTCATCAAAATACCAACTTGATATCAAAATACAAATATAAACTAGAATAGCATAAATAATATAGCAATAAATCAATCATACAGTGAGACCAAATTTTTAATATGGAAAACTCAATGTTGGAAAAAACCACGGGACCATAGTCCATCTCAAACTTTTACTATCAATAGTAATGATAACAGGTTTACAGTAAATCTTCTATAGAATAACCAGAGGATCATAAAAACATCAAGAACATAGATCTTAGCTCAAGAAGAGCATATCATCATCGCATAGGATGGATCACATCAAAAAGAAATTCTAGGTCTCACAAAGTGGGTATAACAGGAAAGTACCTTAGAGAGGGTAAATTACAAAAAACTCAAGATTCTAATATTTCTCTCTCCTTTTCTCTCTCTCTCTCTGTGCGTCGCTGTTCGCTGCCCTCTCTCCTTTTTTTCTCTCTCTCTACGTCGCCACAGTTCGTTGCGCGCGTTTGCTACGCACGCTTTAATCTCTAATTCGTTGCCCTCACCTTTTGCATTTTAATTAACATTTGGGCTCAAAAAAGCCCAATTGTCCAAGCCCACATATGGGCTGGACCCAACAATTCTTCCCCTCCAACTCATATGGTGGGTTGTACCAAGCCCGCTCTTTGTCTACATGTTTCAAGCTTCTCCTAAGGCAAAGACTTTATCAACATATCTGAACCATTCTCATTGGTATGCACTTTTTTTCAACTGTAATTCTTTCATCTCAAGCATATCACGAATCCAGTGATATCTCACATCAATATGCTTGGATCTAGAATGATATGTTGAATTCTTGGAGAGGTGAATGACGCTCTGACTAACACAATAAACAGTATATCCTTATGTTTCAAGCCCAATTCCTGTAGAAATTTTTTCATCCATAAAGCTTCTTTGCAGGCTTCAGTAATTGCTATGTATTTTGCTTCTGTGGTTGATAGAGCAACACAATTCTGTAACTTTGATTGCCAAGAGACTGCTCCCCCTGCAAATGTCATCAAGAACCCCGAAGTGAACTTCCTGGAATCAGTATCACCTGCCATGTCTGCATCTGTATAGCATTCTAACATAGGTTTATCATTGCCAAAACATAAACATAACCTGGAAGTACCTCTTAGATATCTTAATATCCATTTCACTACTGTCCAATGTTCCTTTCCAGAATTAGAGAGAAATCGGCTGACAACTCCAATTGCATGAGCTATATCTAGCCTAGTACAAACCATAGCATATATCAAACTGCCTATTGCAGATGAGTAAGACACTCTAGACATTTCTTCTTTTTCTTTCTCACTTGTAGGACATTATTTCGAACTAAGCGACCTGTAAGTGAAAAACAAACTGCTTTGGCTTTACTCATGTTGAATCTTTCAAGAACCTTTTTAATGTAAGTCTCCTAAGATAGCCAAATCTTCCTTCTCTTCCTATCACAAAGAATCTTCATGCCAAGTATTTATTTCATCGATCCCAAGTCTTTCATGGCAAAAGACTTACTTAGCTCTCTTTGAAGCTTTTCAATTTTACTAGCATCATGACCAACAATCCGTATATCATCCACATATAGTAGTAGAATAATAAAATAATCATCTGAAAATTTCTTCATAAACACACAATGATCGGATGTGGTTCTATCGTACCCTTGGCTCATCATAAAGGAATCAAACTTCTTGTACCACTGTCTAGGTGCCTGTTTGAGTCAATATAAGTTTTTCTTAAGCTTACACACCAGATTTTTTTTTCCCTTGACTATGAAACCTTCTTGTTGCTCCATGTAAATTTCTTCTTTTAAGTCACCATGAAGAAATGTTGTTTTCACATCAAGTTACTCAACTTCTAAATTCAAGTGGGCAACCAAACTAAGAACAACTCAGATAGATGACATTTTTACAATTGGAGAAAATATTTCTTCAAAGTCAATACCTTTCTTATGACTGAATCCTTTCACAACTAGTTGTGCCTTGTATCTTTGTTGTGAGCTATTATTTTTAGTCTTCAATTTGTAAACATACTTATTCTTGAGAGCTTTCTTCTCTTTAGGTAACTTTACTAAGTCATAGGTGTGGTTCTCAAGTAAGGATCTCATCTCTTCTTGCATGGCTTTAACCCACTCATTCTTATGCTCATGTAGAATAGCTTCTTGGTAAGTTTCTGGCTCTCCCTCGTCAGTAAGCATAACATACTCATGTGAAGGATATTTGGTAGATAGTTGTCGCTCTCTAGTGGATCTTTTCAATGGAATCTTAACTAGTGGTGGAGGTGCTTGTTCAGTTGGTTCAGCATCATCAACTGTAGAAGTATTATCACTTACATTCTCACCACAATCTTCTTGTTCATCTCCCCCATGATCATCATGAACTACAAGTGAAGGAACTGGACCCAAACTCCAAGGAATATAAACCGAGGTTTCTGGCTTCTCAACATTATCACCATAATCAAACAATTGGTCTTCAAGAAATACAACATCTCTGCTTCTAATAATCTTCTTGTTCACTGAATCCCATAATCTATAACCAAACTCTTCATGACCATATCCCAAGAAGATATATACTTTTGCCTTACTATCAAGCTTGGACCTTTAATCTTTGGGAATATGAATAAATGTTTTATACCCAAAGACTCTCAAATGATTATAAGATATATCTTTTCTTTTCCATACTCTCTCTAGAACATCGCCTTTCAGAGGAACTGATGGAGAAAAAATTATAAGGTCAACTATAGTTCTCATAGCTTCCCCCCAAAATGACTTCGGTAACTTGGCATGAGAAAGCATACACCTAATCTTTTCTTCAATGATTCTGTTTATCATTTCTACCACACCGTTCTGTTGAGAAGTTTTAAGAACTGTTTTCTCAAGCCTGATTCCATAGAACCTGCAATAATTCTAAAAATGACCCCTGTACTTGCCACCATTATCTGATCGAACACATTTTAGCTTTCTATCGGTTTCTCTTTCAACACTAACATAAAACTCCTTGAAAACATCAAGTACCTGGTATTTAGATTTCAAAGCAAAAGCCTACACTTTTCTAGAATGGTCATCAATAAAAGTAACAAAATAAAGAGCACCTCCAAGAGTTCTAGTTTACATAGTACAAACATCAGTATGAACTAAATCAATAACATTTTATCTTCTAGATGATGGATATGTATGAAATACAACTCTATATATTTTTCTAGCTAAGCAATGATCACAAGATTTAAGAGATGTACCTTGCAACTCTAGTAAGAACTACTTTCTAGCAAGAGTTTGAAGTCTCTTCTCGCTGATATGATCAAGCCTCTTATGCCAAAGATCTATACTTTCACCCTTCTGAATTGCATTAATCTCTCCTTTGTGTAGCTTAGCTTCCATGACATAAAAAGAGTTAACTTCTTTCCTCTTGCCACAATTAGAGAACCTTTAGTGAGTTTCCATTTGCTTTTACCAAAATAATGTGCAAAGCCCTCATCATCAAGTCTACCTTTAGATATCAAGTTAAGACGAATATCTGGAACATGCCTTACATCTTTGAGTATCAATTTGCTCCCAATACTAGTCTCCAAGCAAATATCTTCAATACCCACAATCTTAGATGTATCGCTATTTTCTATTCTGATATTACCAAAATTACCAACAATATAAGATCTAAAGAAATCACTATGAGAAATAACATGAAATGAAGCACTAGAGTCAATTACCCAATTATTATCCTGAGCTATAAGACTGATACAACCGTCATCACAAACAATAATGATATTACCTTCAGCAGCAACTGTATTGGTCTCTTTCTCATTTTTCTTCTTTTATTCTGTTCTCGCTTTCAAAACCTACACTTTTTCTTCATGTGACCTGATCTGTTACAATGAAAACATTTGATATTGTTAGGATCGAGAGCACTAAGAGGGGGGGGGGTGAATTAGTGCAGCGGAAATCTTACAGCGATTAAAAACCAAAAGCTGCGTTCGTTCAAAAACTATTATGATGCAAAAGCAAATTCTCAGTTTGTATCTAAGTGCAGTTTGCGTCTAAGCGCAGATTGCGTCTAAGCGCAGTTTTGCGTCTAAGCGCAGTTTACGTCTAAACTCAGATTTACGTCTAAACGCAGTTTTACGTCTAAACGTAGATTTACGTCTAAACGCAGATTTACGTCTAAACGCAGATTTACGTCTAAACTCAGATTTACGTCTAAACGCAGATTTACGTCTAAACGCAGATTTACATCTAAACGCAGATTTACATCTAAACGTAGATTTACGTCTAAACGCAGTTTTACGTCTAAACGCAGATTTACGTCTAAACTCAGATTTACGTCTTAAACTCAGATTTACGTCTAAACGCAGATTTACGTCTAAACGCAGTTTTACGTCTAGACGCAGATTTACGTCTAAACTTTGAAACTTGTTTGTATACTCGCAGAAGGCAGTATGCAGTTGAAATCAAGACGTAAACGTGAACTGAAATCTGATGATTGAGCGAGGAAAGCCGATTTACGTCTGAATGCAGTTTTACGTCTAAATGTTGAAACTCGTTCGTAAAATCGTAGAGGAAAGTTTGCAGTTATCAATAGGATCAAAATGTAAGTGTAAACTGCAAAGAAGCTCGTTCGTAAAAGCACGGAAGACAGTTCTGCAGAATCAAACGTAAACGTAAACAGTAATGTATGAAAATACGAATTTACGTCTGAATGCAGATTCGGAAGAACAGCACTTAGAACTTGTTCGTGAAAGCGCAGAGAGCAGTGGCAATGGAGGAGGTTTGCAGTAATGATAAAGTGCTCGAAAATAAACGCAAACCAGAGATTTAGAGTGGTTCGGTCAGCCTTGACCTACTCCACTTTTGGCTCCCTCCACCGACGAGGTTGCCGACGTCAACTAGGTGCCTTCCTTCAATGGGCGAAGGCTAACTGCCCTTTTACAGTTTCTCTCCTTTTGACAGGCTCAGGAGACAACCTTTACAGACCTTTCTCTCCTCACTTTACAACTAAAAACTTGAAGAACAGAAGGAGGAGACTTAAAGGATTTACAACACTTTTGAGCTCTTAGAATCACAGAAAAGATCAAGATTTCGGTGTAGGTCTGTATCTTTTCAGTGCTGAATGGGTGGGGTATTTATAGGCCCCAACCCAATTCAAAATTCGAGCTCAAAACGATCAAATCGATCAAATCCCAGAATTCTGGGATCAGGCGGTTGCACCTCTCGACTGGAGAGGTGGCACCGCCTGGCAGAGCTCGAAGACTGAGCTCTGCCGATTGCTTCTCTCTGCCAGAGCTCGAAGACTGAGCTCGATGGTTGCATCACCTGGCAGAGCTCGAAGACTGAGCTTGGTGATTGCATCACCTGGCAGAGCTCGAAACTGAGCTCGGTGGTTGCATCACCTAGCAGAGCTGCAAGCTGAGCTCAGGCTGATCCACCTCTCTGCCAGAGCTCGAAGACTGAGCTCGGTGATTTCATCACCTGGCAGAGCTCGAGACTGAGCTCAGGCTGATGCACCTCTCTGCCAGAGCTCGAAGACTGAGCTCGGTGGTTGCATCGTCTGGCAGAGCTCGAAACTTGAGCTCTGGCGGTGCTACCTCTTGGCAGAGGAGGTTGCACCGCCCAGTCTAGCTCGAAGACTGAGCTCTGGGCGGTTGCACCTCTCGGCTGGGGCGGTTGCACCTCCCAACCTCACAGCCCAGGCGGTTGCACCTCCAGGCTGGAGAGGTGGCACCTCTTCACTATTCCAGCTCACTTGGTTTGGCTCCAAACTTGGTCCAAACCAGTCCGAACTTGGGCCTAATTGGCCCCTACTTGGGTTATAGGATTAACACCTAATCCTAACCCTAATTAACGTGCTAACTATGAATTTAAAGACATTTTCTAAGCTATTACAAAGTCCGCAAGTCAAGACTTCTTCTAGCGAGCTTCCGGCAAACTTCCGGCGGTCTTCCGATGAACTCTCGGAAACCATTCTGCGGACTCCCGGCAAGCTCCTAGACTTCACGATTTGTTCTTAGCGAGTTCCAACGAGCTTCTTCGGCAAGCTCCGATCTTTCTCGGCGAGCTCCGCGAACTCCCAACGAATCTTCGGACTTCCGTCGAACTCTCGAACTCGCAACAAATCCTTCGCGCTTGACTCCGACACTTTGTTTCGCTTTATGTCTTCATCGTTATCATAGTTAATCCTGCACAATTAAAACAAAACTTTAATCGAGACAATTAATCCTAAGCAATTAACCAAGTTGTCCGACATGTCATTGGTCCCTCGACGCTTCGTCCGATTCTTCGGCGCATCGTCCTCTCGTGCAGCCTATTGCCCAATCGGCCAGTTGACTCCGCAACTCC
Source organism: Musa acuminata AAA Group (assembly GCF_036884655.1). Taxonomy (NCBI): domain Eukaryota; kingdom Viridiplantae; phylum Streptophyta; class Magnoliopsida; order Zingiberales; family Musaceae; genus Musa; species Musa acuminata. The sequence continues at coordinate 21,479,008 of NC_088352.1, read as the reverse complement.
GATATCCTTGGCACAATACCCGCTCTTCTTGGCCCGATGCCCGAGTCCACGGCCCGAAGCCTTCTGTCGATACGTCGACCGATCCACTGGCCCGACGTCCAATCTTCTGACATGTTCCTTCAGCACAATATGATTTTCCTGCTTTAATTGTCTCATCCTGATCGAAGCATCCTGCGTCACTCAAAACGCAGATTAAATCATAAACATATATCAAGTAGTTTCATCATCAAAATACGAGATTCAACAATCTCCCCCTTTTTGATGATGACAACCACTTGATGACGGAGTTAAACTTAACTCCCGGAGTTTAAACAAACTCCCCCTATCAATATGCCATATTGATAGAACCTTGAATTCAAACTGAATTCAAGTCATTGCAATATTCATCATGAATACTTGCAACACGTCAACATGAACTTATGCATAAACTTATGCATCACATGTCATGTCATCAACATACTTCTCCCCCTTTGTCATCAACAAAAAGGAGAAGTACTACAAACAAGTGTGTGTGATATTGGTTCAACTCATTGCATGAAAATCATACTATCAAGTTTTATCATCATGCAAGTTTGCTAATATCAAATATCAACATGAAAAAAATTACGATGTAAGCTTTTGATATCATAATGCAAACATTTCAAGTGTTTATCAATTATAGCAGTTCATCACATGGTAAGATATCAACGCGTAAAATTACGATACAAGTTCTTGATATCTTAACGCATGATGAAAACATGGCATAATACAAGTTTGGCAATCATAGCATCAATTCATATATCTCTTAATGATGCAAGCATTGCAAATATGACAATCATATCAATTCATATATCTCTTGATGATGCAAGCCTAGCATCAGTGTTCATAGCATCAATTCATATATTTCTCCCCCTTTGTCATCAACAAAACGGAGAACGATATAAGCAAATTTTAAGCATAAGTGCTTGTTGTTATGTATGTGAAATAAATCCTTGCAAGTAAAAACACTTTCATCCATATTCATCAAATCCATTTCTCAAAAAATATTTTTCACATGATGTGTGTATGAGAAATGTATTTGCTAGTTAATTACATATGTCAAAAATCAATGATATGAACTAAACTTGATATGACATATGCTTGTTAAGTTTGGAAGAGAGTGAACTTGATATGTTAGATTCAAGAGAATCCGAAAATGAAATTTGACTCTTTCTTCCATTCGGACAAGGTTTTGCTATAGATATTCAATTACAATCATGAAGGTAAATCATGCTTGTTATCATGGAAGTTTTGTATTCAAGCACATAATTTTCAACATGTAATTGTGTAAAATCATTATGCCAATCAAGTGATTCGATCATTCAATCAAGAAGGTTCGAAAAATAATTTTAACACGTTCAATCATTAGGACGTATTTTTGCCATAGTTTTTCAAATACAGTCATAAAGATAAGACATACTCATCATCATGATAGTATGATAGCAGGTTTACCATATACAAGCTAGCAAAAAATTTCTACATTTTAAGGCCCGCAAGCTAGCAATTTTGAGATGTTCAAGAAAGCAACTCTTGCTTCTTGATATATGCAAATTTGTCAAGTTTTGCTAGATGTGCAAGTTAGCATTTTTGCCTCTTGAGATAGGCAAGCTAGCAATCAAGTTTTTTCATCTTCTTGACTTGTACAAGCTAGCTATCTCCCCCTTTGTCATTGTCAACAAGGGAAAAACCCTTTACATCAATTTCTAAATCATGACAAAGGTAAGTAATCATTCTTATTTGTGCATCATTATAGTTTCAATGCACAAATTCATTAACATTACATTTCAAAAAATTTATGCATGATACCGAAAAATCAATCATCATGAGCATATCAAACATGATATTCAAGCATTCGTGATATATCATTTTGGCAGCATGATCATAGATATTCAAATGATGGTATCTAGAATTCATTACATCCTATTATGCATGATCATTAACTCCTCATTTGTATTTCATGCATTATTTCATTTCATCTCATAAGGAATATCAAGAAGAGTTATTGGATGATGAGATAAATATTTTATGAATACACAGAATATCATAAGTGTTTCATGTATTCATATTATCACATGAAGCATATTATCATTTTTAAGATTCATAACATGAATAACGTTATTACTATTTCATCAAAATTAGTTTCGAGATTCACATAATATCATGAAATCATTAATCTCGATAAAATGGGAAAAACATTTTCTTTTTAAGTGATTCTTTTAACACATCATGAAAAAGAAAAACTCATTCATAATTCAAGTGATTTACAAGATATCATAAATGAATTTATCACTTGTATTTCACCAAAATCGAGAACTCTAGTGTCACGCCCCTCAAAATATCCATGATTTTTAAAATCTTCACCGCAGACCAATCCAGGATCCAAACTAACGTTTGAGGACACTGAAAACATTTTATTCATATTCACATCCATAAAACCTGTGCAGTTTATAATCATATATCACATCACTCGATAATTCACATTTATGGCAACCCAAGCCAACTTGACAAACATGAACAACATTTATAAATCCACAAGCTAAATAAATTATACAATCAGAACTCCAACTATTCACCACAAGTTCATATCACCATAAATTAGACTTAACATTCTGAAATTCCAAATAAGAGAGATCTCCTAACACTTTGACACAGTATATCCATTTCGGTTCATCGACAACATTTCATTACATACAAGACATACTTATACAACAATATCGTAATAACCAACCAGACTTGCCCATTATTCTGAATAGCTATCCACTGCCTCAGCCCAAATCAAACATCTCGAAGAGTGACAAGCTGACCTGAAAGATTTATATAACAACAGAGTGAGCCAAAAACGGCTCAGCAAGTGACAAAGCATATTCAGAACAAAAGGAACGGTTTCAAACGAGTAAGGTATCATAATGCAAGGCAGAATACAAGAATTCTCAAGGATACCATCTCAATAGATACCAAATCATACGTATCATGTCATTCAAAAACATATTTGATCCATAACGAATGGGGCATAGAGTAATTGGAACATATCAATGGCAGATAGGACATTTCAGAACATATCTGTTCATAACAAATGGAGCACAGAGTAATTGGAACATATCAATGGCAGATAGGACATTTCAGAACATATCAGTTCATAGCAAATGGAGCACAGAGTAATTGGAGCATATCAATGGCATATGAAATGTTCCGGAGCATATCAACGGCATATGGAACATTTCGAAGCATATCATCAGTGAATGAAGCATTTCAGAGCATATCGAAAACAAATATCGTACAGAAGCTCAAACGTCGTCTTTGACGTTGCAAACATATCAATCTTATCCAAAGCATGTACAGAAACACATAACCAAAGCTCTGGATATCATATCAAACATACAGAAGGTGTAGTGGGATCTCAGTCAGAATGTGATTCATCCATTTCTGAATGACCACCTGACAAAAGTCTACAATATCCCACATAACGGGACCCCACAAAGCGGGCAAATAAGCGCATACCAGAATATCCCACAAAGCGGGACCCCACAAAGCGGGCAAATAGCGCATACCAGAATATCCCACAAAGCGGGACCCCACAAAGCGGGCAAATCAGCGCATACCTTTTACCATTTCTGGCAAAGGTCCAGACAATCCCACACACCAGAGTACAAAAGGATAGTTTCAACAATAAGTAGCATATATCGGAAGCACACGCGGAACAACAAACGTACATGTGCCTTTACGAGTCAATCCGAAGTAAGCAATAATCTTTCACAAGTATATTCAGATTTGAAGGGAATTGAAAGCAAGGGCACATATGGAATCCAAGCAATCACAAATAACTCAATTCAATAAGAAGATTTGATGAATTCAATGTCCAAAGGAATGAAACTAGAATAGGCACATATCGAAAGCAAATGCGGAACAATAGGATATACATGTGCCTATATGAGTCAATACGATATAGCATAAACGTTACACAATAGTTTTCAAGAATGCAATAATTTTAAGGACAAGAGCATACAAGAATTCAAAGTAGTAATATAAAGCTCAATTGAATAAGAAGGCTAAAGGATATCAATTTCCAAAGGAATGAAACCAGAATATGAGAAATCGACCAAAGCTCGATTTCTGGCAGAATACAAGAGGCACATTGAACAAATGATTCAAACTATCAATCGTGCTCCAATTTACTCAGAAATAATCATTGGATAATACTTTCAGATAAGACAGGCTTCATATGAATTGAACTGTCCAACAGAGAGAGTTACAAATAATTTGGTAAGCAAGAGTCATAGAACAAAATCTCTGTTGGCAGAATTCATAATGTCAGATTCAACAGATAACTGGGCAGGTGTTTGGATTTCAGATCTTTCAATCCATATATCAAAGAAAGGTCTACGAGTCTAGTTTCCAATGAAATCAGTTTTGAACAAATCAGAGTTTCCACAAAGTCTTATAGGCAGCTCGGTATCAAAAGATCAGAATCTCAAAAGTTGCACAGATTCGAATCGTTACATGTAAACAGGAGATATAACAAATGCAAGGCTAGTACAATTCAAAGTTCCTCATAATCAAAGCAAATGTAGAGATAAAAATGACAGTGGGGAAAGATCAGGATACTTGCAATAAGACATATAAGAGCAATTATAGGAAAAACGATCAGGGAACTTGCAATAAGGCATATCAGAGCAATTATAGGAGAAACGAACAGGGAACTTGCAATAGAAAGGATTGAAACAAGCGGGAAACTTGCAATAAGAAATATCAAAGCAATTATAGGAGAAACGATCAGGGAACTTGCCTTTCAAAGATTTCGATCCGAAGATCCAAAGAAGGTGCCAGCCCAAATCCTTCTACTTTTTCTCCGTGTCCTCTCTCTGTTTCGTTTTGTGCTCCCGTTTTCTTCCTTTCTTCGCAACTACATCACGTGTCGAACATCGAGGCACAGTCACCTGCTCTCTCTTACTCTCATTCCTTCTTTTTTCTTTCCCAAACGCAGCTGCCACAGCCGTCGCCGCTGTCGCTGCCACAATCGCAGCCACAACCGCAACTGCGGTCACAACCGCAGCCCCCTTCCACTGCACTATTTCCTTCTTCCCTTCTCTCGTTCCTACTCTTTCTCTTTCCCAAAAGCAGCTACTGCAGCCACCACCGCTGCCGCAGCTACCGCAGCCAACGTTGCAGCCGCAGCCGGAGTCGCAGCCACGGCCGCAGCCACCACACTCGCAGCCTCTTCTTCCTCCCCTGCTCATCTTCCTCTCCTTCTTCTCTTCCAACTGCAGCTGCCATCGCCGCAGCCGTAGCCCCTTCTCTTCTTCCTCTCCTTCCCTTCTTCCTTTCTCTTCTTCTTCCTTTCCTTCTCTTCTTTCCCAGCTACATGCTGCAGTCGCAGCCTCAGCCACGGCCACAGCCTTTTCTTCCTCCCCTGCTCATCTTCCTCTCCTTCTTCTCTTCCAACTGCAGCTGCCATCGCCGCAGCCGCAGCCCCTTCTCTTCTTCCTCTCCTTCCCTTCTTCCTTTCTCTTCTTCTTCCTTTCCTTCTCTTCTTTCCCAGCTGCATGCTGCAGTCGCAGCCTCAGCCACGGCCACAGCCTTTTCTTCCTCCCCTGCTCATCTTCCTCTCCTTCTTCTCTTCCAACTGCAGCTGCCATCGCCGCAGCCGCAGCCCCTACTCTTCTTCCTCTCCTCCCCTTCTTCCTTTCTCTTCTTCTTTCCCTGCCACAGCTGCAGCTGCCACAACCGCAGCCGCAGCTACTTTCTTCCCTTCTCCTCTTCCTTTTCCTTCCTTTCTTCTTCTTCTCTTCTTCTCCTTCCTCCCCTTCTTCTCCCCGACGTCACCCACACCCTCTCCTCTGTTTCCTCTGCAGGAAACAGAGGTATCACAACCTCTTCCCCTGCTTCCTCTTCCTCTTCTCTTCCTCTTCTTCTTCTTCTCCTCTTCGAACGCCCCACACCTCTCCTCTGTTTCCACCTGCAGGAAACAGAGGTGCTGCAGCCCTAGCTGCTGCCACCTCTCGCTCCTCTCCCTCTTCCCTCTCTTTTCCCTCTTCTTCTCCTCTTCCCTTTTCCTCCCCAACCCCACACACCTCCTCGCTGCAGCCTTGCCGCAGCTATCCTCTTCTCTTCTTCTTCTTCTTCTTCTTCTCTTCTCCCTCTTCTTCCTCTCTTCTTCTCCCCACGCCCCACAGCTTCTCGCTGCAGCCCTCGCTGCAGCCACCTCCTCTTCTTCTTCTTCTCCTTCTTCTTCTTCTCTACTCCCTCTTCTTCCTCCTCTCTTCTTTTCCCTCTTCTTCTTCTTCTTCTTCTTCTTCTTCTTCTTCTTCTCTTCTCCCTCTTCTTCCTCTCTTCTTCTACCACTCTCCTTCTTCTCCTCACGCCCCACCGCTCTCTCTGTTTCTAGAAGAAACAGAGTGCGTGGGAGGCGGTGGGATAATACCGAATTTTCGGTTTTCCCTTTTTTTTTCTTTTTTTTTGCAACTTAGCAGTTTAGTCCTTGTAATTTCTATATTTACATATAGGTCCTCCAATTTACATATAAATCTTTATTAATAATTTTTAAAAGCGAGGGATATTACATCTAGAGTTAGAAAATGATTGAAGCATTTAATCTGATTGAAGAATGATTCATATTTAAAGTGTAGCATTTGTCAAATCTGAAATCATCAAGTATAACTTTAATATTTTCATTGCAACATTAAGCAAGTTTTCATTGAAGATAATTTTGAATGATTCTTATAAATGCCTAAAACTTCTTTAATTTATGATTGACTTTATAATAGCATGCTCAAATCTTTATTCTTATGTCAAAACCATACATTATATTTAATAAACAAAGACAATGAAAAATATCAAGCCTTCCAGACAAAAGCCATGTATCGTCATTGAAAAGCAATATGAAAATCATCAAAATATACATTCTTGCTTCTCAAGCACATAAGATTAATCTCACTAGGTGTAAAATCATTAGATTTCTATCTTGCATTAACATAAGACATGCAATTTTCATTATCATTTTCAAGATTACAAGCATGATCATATTTTTGCATTTTCATGGTTAAATTATTAAAAATATAATTTTCAACAAAATTTAAAGAAAAAGAAAAGTGCATCATGAAAAGCATCATGTAATTTCGAAGTAATTTAGGGGGATTTCGATTACCTCATCATTGTAGGCTGTTAAGGCGTAGTTTGCCGCCTTGCTTTTGTTGACTTTCTCTTCTTCGGAGGAGCTCGATTCATCCCAATTTTTGTTCTTCTTCTTGCGTTTAAAGCAAGTAGTTCCATTCTTTTTGCTTTTTAATTTTCGTTTCATTTTAAGTTCACCATCACTTGAGCTTATGCTCGAGTGGTCTTCAAATGTTCTATGTCCCAAATCCTTCCTGTTCTTTGGAAGGTTGGTTTGTTCATCATTGTCCTCATCACTTGAGTCATCGCTCAAGTGGCATTCATTTGTCCAGAGTTCCAAATCCTTCCTGTTCTTTGGAAGGTGGTTCTCAAGTTCTTCACGTGCATTGCACGTCATTTCATATGTGATCAATGAACCAATTAGTTCTTCAAGTGGAAAATGGTTCAAGTTTTTCGATTCTTGAATAGCAGTTACTTTTGAATCTCAAATTTTAGAAAGTGAGCGCAAAACTTTGTTAACGAGTTCAAAATCCGAAAAGCTTTTACCAAGTGATTTTAAACCATTGACGACATCCGTAAAACGGGTGTACATGTCAACAACGGTTTCGCTTGGTTTCATATGAAAAAGCTCGAAATCAAGCAGTAGAATATTAACTTTCGAGTCTTTGACTCTACTAGTTCCCTCGTGCGTGATTTCAAGAGTGCACCAAATATCGAAAGCCGTTTCACACGTAGAAATCCGATTGAACTCATTTTTGTCCAATGCGCAAAATAAGGCATTCATAGCCTTTGCGTTTAAAGAAAAATTCTTCTTCTCCAAAACCGACCATTCGTTCATCGGTTTGGAGGGAAGTTGAAAACCGTTTTCAATGATATTCCATAAATCCAGATTTAGAGAAATTAAGAAAACTCTCATTCGAGTTTTCCAATAAGTGTAGTCCAATCCGTTAAAGAACGGTGGACGAAAGACCGAACAGCCCTCTTGAAAAGTCATTTCTCTCGGGTGTAAATCCGAAATGAGAAATACCCCGCTCTGATACCAAGTGTTAGGATCGAGAGCACTAAGAGGGGGGGGGGGGTGAATTAGTGCAGCGGAAATCTTACAGCGATTAAAAACCAAAAGCTGCGTTCGTTCAAAAACTATTATGATGCAAAAGCAAATTCTCAGTTTGTATCTAAGTGCAGTTTGCGTCTAAGCGCAGATTGCGTCTAAGCGCAGTTTTGCGTCTAAGCGCAGTTTACGTCTAAACTCAGATTTACGTCTAAACGCAGTTTTACGTCTAAACGCAGATTTACGTCTAAACGCAGATTTACGTCTAAACGCAGATTTACGTCTAAACTCAGATTTACGTCTAAACGCAGATTTACGTCTAAACGCAGATTTACGTCTAAACGCAGATTTACGTCTAAACGCAGATTTACGTCTAAACGCAGTTTTACGTCTAAACGCAGATTTACGTCTAAACTCAGATTTACGTCTTAAACTCAGATTTACGTCTAAACGTAGATTTACGTCTAAACGCAGTTTTACGTCTAGACGCAGATTTACGTCTAAACTTTGAAACTTGTTTGTATACTCGCAGAAGGCAGTATGCAGTTGAAATCAAGACGTAAACGTGAACTGAAATCTGATGATTGAGCGAGGAAAGCCGATTTACGTCTGAATGCAGTTTTACGTCTAAATGTTGAAACTCGTTCGTAAAATCGTAGAGGAAAGTTTGCAGTTATTAATAGGATCAAAATGTAAGTGTAAACTGCAAAGAAGCTCGTTCGTAAAAGCACGGAAGACAGTTCTGCAGAATCAAACGTAAACGTAAACAGTAATGTATGAAAATACGAATTTACGTCTGAATGCAGATTCGGAAGAACAGCACTTAGAACTTGTTCGTGAAAGCGCAGAGAGCAGTGGCAATGGAGGAGGTTTGCAGTAATGATAAAGTGCTCGAAAATAAACGCAAACCAGAGATTTAGAGTGGTTCGGTCAGCCTTGACCTACTCCACTTTTGGCTCCCTCCACCGACGAGGTTGCCGACGTCAACTAGGTGCCTTCCTTCAATGGGCGAAGGCTAACTGCCCTTTTACAGTTTCTCTCCTTTTGACAGGCTCAGGAGACAACCTTTACAGACCTTTCTCTCCTCACTTTACAACTGAAAACTTGAAGAACAGAAGGAGGAGACTTAAAGGATTTACAACACTTTTGAGCTCTTAGAATCACAGAAAAGATCAAGATTTCGGTGTAGGTCTGTATCTTTTCAGTGCTGAATGGGTGGGGTATTTATAGGCCCCAACCCAATTCAAAATTCGAGCTCAAAACGATCAAATCGATCAAATCCCAGAATTCTGGGATCAGGCGGTTGCACCTCTCGACTGGAGAGGTGGCACCGCCTGGCAGAGCTCGAAGACTGAGCTCTGCCGATTGCTTCTCTCTGCCAGAGCTCGAAGACTGAGCTCGATGGTTGCATCACCTGGCAGAGCTCGAAGACTGAGCTTGGTGATTGCATCACCTGGCAGAGCTCGAAACTGAGCTCGGTGGTTGCATCACCTGGCAGAGCTGCAAGCTGAGCTCAGGCTGATCCACCTCTCTGCCAGAGCTCGAAGACTGAGCTCGGTGATTTCATCACCTGGCAGAGCTCGAGACTGAGCTCAGGCTGATGCACCTCTCTGCCAGAGCTCGAAGACTGAGCTCGGTGGTTGCATCGTCTGGCAGAGCTCGAAACTTGAGCTCTGGCGGTGCTACCTCTTGGCAGAGGAGGTTGCACCGCCCAGTCTAGCTCGAAGACTGAGCTCTGGGCGGTTGCACCTCTCGGCTGGGGCGGTTGCACCTCCCAACCCCACAGCCCAGGCGGTTGCACCTCCAGGCTGGAGAGGTGGCACCTCTTCACTATTCCAGCTCACTTGGTTTGGCTCCAAACTTGGTCCAAACCAGTCCGAACTTGGGCCTAATTGGCCCCTACTTGGGTTATAGGATTAACACCTAATCCTAACCCTAATTAACGTGCTAACTATGAATTTAAAGACATTTTCTAAGCTATTACAAAGTCCGCAAGTCAAGACTTCTTCTAGCGAGCTTCCGGCAAACTTCCGGCGGTCTTCCGATGAACTCTCGGAAACCATTCTGCGGACTCCCGGCAAGCTCCTAGACTTCACGATTTGTTCTTAGCGAGTTCCAACGAGCTTCTTCGGCAAGCTCCGATCTTTCTCGGCGAGCTCCGCGAACTCCCAACGAATCTTCGGACTTCCGTCGAACTCTCGAACTCGCAACAAATCCTTCGCGCTTGACTCCGACACTTTGTTTCGCTTTATGTCTTCATCGTTATCATAGTTAATCCTGCACAATTAAAACAAAACTTCAATCGAGACAATTAATCCTAAGCAATTAACCAAGTTGTCCGACATGTCATTGGTCCCTCGACGCTTCGTCCGATTCTTCGGCGCATCGTCCTCTCGTGCAGCCTATTGCCCAATCGGCCAGTTGACTCCGCAACTCCGATATCCTTGGCACAATACCCGCTCTTCTTGGCCCGATGCCCGAGTCCACGGCCCGAAGCCTTCTGTCGATACGTCGACCGATCCACTGGCCCGACGTCCAATCTTCTGACATGTTCCTTCGGCACAATATGATTTTCCTGCTTTAATTGTCTCATCCTGATCGAAGCATCCTGCGTCACTCAAAACGCAGATTAAATCATAAACATATATCAAGTAGTTTCATCATCAAAATACGAGATTCAATAGATATCTCTTCTAGACTTAGATCTTTCTCTATATCCATGTGGATTTCTGCTATGACTTCTTCCACGTCTTTCTTGTTTTTCAGTAACAAATGCACCACAAGAAGATTCACCCTGTTCTTTCTTTCTAGCATATTCATTTAGCAAACTGTCTTTAACCATATCTATAGTTAGAGTCTTCTTTAGCGTGGAGTTACAAATTATCACCATATACATTTCTTAACTTTCTGATAAAGAGCTGAGAAGAAATAATCCTTACATCTCATCATTTATATTCATTTTCATAGCAACTAACTTTTTGCAAGACTCTGAAATAGGCTTATGTGCTCAACAATATTACCACCATCTTTATATTTCAAATTTACAAGCCTTCTGAGGAGAGAAATTCTATTTCCCACTATCTTTTTCGCAAAGAGATTTTCTAACCTTTGCCAAATAACATCAGCTCTGGTTTCATCAGAAATATGCTCATGCAGATTTATATACATACATCATCTAATATAGGTAATAGCTTTTCTATGTTGAACTTCTCATTCTTCATCGTTCATAGTAAAAGGTTTATCTTTAACCTTGATAGGCTTATACAAATCTTTGCAATAAAGCAAATCTTCCATCATACGTCTCCAAGTCGAATAATTTGATGAGTTTAATTTAATCATACTATCTGACTGCTCCATTTAAATCACACCAGAAAAAGCTAGCACCAAATAACCTATTGCTCTGATACAACTTGTTGGGAAAAACATGTTAAAACGAAATAATTCTTTTCTCTCTTTATGTATAAAAATGAGTTCCTCATCAAAATATCAACTTGATATCAAAATGCAAATATCAACTAGAATAGCATAAACAATAGAGTAATAAATCAATCACATAGTGAGACTAAATCTTTTAACATGGAAAACGCAATGTGAGAAAAAACCATGGGACCGTAGTCCACCTCAAACTTCCACTTTTAATAGTAATGATAACATATTTACAGTAAATCTTCTCTAGAATAACCAAAGGATCATAATAAAATCAAGAACATAGATCTTACCTTAATAATAACATATTATTATCATATAGGATGGATCACATCAAAAAGGAATTCTAAGTCTCACAAAGTAGGTATAGTAGGAAAGTACCTCAAAGAGGGTAAACTGTAGAAAACTCAAGATCCTAATCTTTCTCTCTCCTTTTCTCTCTCTACTGCTCAGTCGCACGCTCGCTGCTCGCTGCTCATTGCCCTCTCTCCTTTTTCTCTCTCTTTGCGCCGCCATAGTTCACTATGCGTGTTCGCTGTGTACGCTCTAATCTCTAATTTGCTGCCCTCACCTTTTTCCTTTTAATTAATATTTGGGTTCAATAAAGCCCAATTGTCCAAGCCCACATATGGGCTGGACCCAACACCTCTAAATTTGTACTCTCTTATTACCTTAGTTCAATAACACCTTATCTCTTCTACAACTTCTCCATCCACCTCTCCATCAATTCATTTTGCAATACCCAATGATACAATACCTTTGGCACTATAAATAATATCCTTTACCCTCTCTTCAACCAAGTGATACCAAAGTGTATTAGTTTGATTAGGTTGTTGGGTTCAGCCCATATGTGGGCTTAGACTGATTATTTGAGCCCAAACTTGATTTATTAAAAAAATAAAAATAAAATGAAGTGGTGTGCGTGACATGAGGAGGGCAGCGAAGGCGTGTATGCAACGAATAGTGGTGGCGTGGAGAGAGAGAAAAGGATAAAAAGTTAAGATTTTAGGGCTTTTGCTAGATGATCGAGCAGCTAAACTTTATTGGTTTTGGCTCAAATTTTATGTAAAAAATTCTTGCAATAAGCTCTACAATTTTAATGGTATCGATCTGTAGTTTATCCTTTCTAAGATACTTTCCTTTTATACCTACTTTGTGAGACCTAAAATTTTTTTTCATGAAATCCATCTTTGGTGATGATAAATTAATACTGAACCAAGATTCATGTTTTTGATATTACTATGATCCTTTGGTTATTCTGGAGAAGAGTTACTATAAATATATTATCATTATTAGTGATAGTGAAAGTTTGAAGTGGACTACGGTCCTGTGATTTTTCCTATATTGGGTTTTCCATGTAAAAATTTTAGTGTCTCACTTTTTGATTAATTTATTATTCTACTGTTTATGCTTCTCTAGTTAATATTTGCTTTTGATAACAAGTTCATATTTTTATGAGAAACTCATTTTGATACAAAGAGGAAAAAAATTTATTCCGCTATAATAGTTTTTCCTAATAAATGATATCAGAGCAATAAGTTGTTTAGTGCTAGTTTTTTTCTTGTGTGATTGAAATGGAATAGTCAGATAGTATGATTAAATTTAACTCATCAAATTATTCACGTATGATGAAAGATTTGCTCTATTACAAAGATTTATACAAACCCATTAAGATTAAAGATAAACCTTCTACTATGGAAGATGAGGAATAAGATGTTCAACATAGAAAAGCTATTGTCTATATTAGAAGATGGATAGATATAAATTTGTATGAATATATTTCTGATAAAACTAAAGCTGATGTTGTTTGAAAAATGTTAAAAAATCTTTTTACGAAAAATATAGTGGGAAATAGAATTTCTCTCCTCAAAAGGCTTATAAGTTTGAAGTATAAAGATGGTGATAATATTATCAAGCATATAAGCCTGTTTTAGAGTCTTACAAATAAATTGGTTACTATGAAAATAAATATAGATGATGAGATGCAAGGATTATTACTTCTTAGCTCTTTATTGGAAAGTTTGGAAACTTATGTGGCGACAATTTGTAACTTCACGCTAAAGGGGACTCTAACTATAGATATGGTTAAAGACAGTTTGCTAAATTAAGATATCAAAAGAAAAGAACAGGGATAATCTTCTTCTAGTGCATTTGTTACTGAAAAATAAGAAAGATATAAAAGAAGTTATAGTAAAAATTCATATGATTATAATGGAAAATCCAAGTCTATAAGAGATATAAAATGTTTACACCGTAACAAACCAGGTCACACGAAGAAAGAGTGTACGTTTTGGAAGCGAGAACATAATGAAAGGAAGAAAAATAAGAAAGAGGTAAATACAGTTGCTGCTGAAGATGATATTATTATTGTCTATGATGACGATTGTGTCAATCTTGTAGCTCAGGACAGTAACTAAGTAATTGACTATGATGCTTCATTTCATGATACTTATCATAGTGATTTTTTCAGATCTTACACTTCTAGTGATTTTGGTAATTGTCAGAATAGGAAACAATGGTACATCTAAGATTATGGGTATTGGAGATATTTGCTTGGAGATCAGTATTGGGAGCAACTTGATACTCAAAGATGTTAGTTACATTTCAGATATTCGTCTTAACTTGATATCTACAAGCAAACTTGATGATGAGGGACTTACATGCTATTTTAGTGAAAGCAAATGGAAACTCACTGAAGGTTCTCTAATTATGACGAGAGAAAATAAGCTAAATTTTTTTTTATATCATGGAAGCTAAGCTACACAAAGGAGAGATTAATGCAATTCAGAAAGGTGAAAGTATAGATCTTTGGCATAAGAGGCTTGGTCATATCAGTGAGAAGGGACTTCAAACTCTTGCTAGAAAGCGGTTCTTATTAGAGTAGCAATGTACATCTCTTAAATCTTATGATCATTTCTTAGTTGGAAAAACATACAGAGTTGCCTTTCATACATATCCATCATCTAGAAGATCAAATATTATTGATTTGATTTATATTGATGTTTGTACTATACAAACTAAAACTCTTTGAGGTGCTCTTTTGTTTTGTTACTTTCATTGATGATCATTCTAGAAAAGTTTGGGGTTTTATTTTGAAATCTAAAGACTAGGTACTCGATATTTTCAAAGAGTTTCATGTCAGTATTGAAAGAAAAATTTATAGAAAGCTAAAGTGTGTTCGAGCAGATATAGTGGCGAGTACAAGGGCCCTTTTGAGAATTATTACAAGTTCCATGGTATCAGACTTGATAAAACAGTTCCTAAAACTCCTTAGTAAAATGGAATGATAGAAAGGATAAACAAAACCACTGAAGAAAGGATTAGGTATATGCTTTCTCATGCCAAGTTACCTAAGTCATTTTGGGGGGAGACTATGAGAACTACAGTTGACCTAATAAATATTTCTCCATTAGTTTATCTGAAAGGTGATATTCCAAAGAGAGTATGGAATAGAAAAGATAATATCTTACAATCCCTTGAGAGTCTTTGGGTGTAAAGTATCTGTTCATATTCTCAAAGATAAGAGGTCCAAGCTTGATAATAAAGCAAAAGCATATATTCTTAGGGTATGATCATGAAGAGTTTGGGTACAAATTATGAGATCTAGTGAACAAGAAGATTATTAGAAGCAAAGATATTGTATTTATTGAAAACCAATTATTTGATGATGGTGATAATGTTGAGAAGCTAAAAACTTCTGTTTATATTTCTTGGAGTTTGGGTTCAGTTCTTTTACTTGTAGTTCATGATGATCATGGGGGAGATGAACAAGAAGATTGCTGTGAGAATGTTAATAATGATACTCCTATAGTTGATGATGTCGAACTAACTGAATAAGCACATACACCACCAGTTGAGATTCCATTGAGAAGTTCCACAAGAGAGCGACAACTATCTACCAGATATCCTCTATGTGAGTATGTTATGCTTACTGATGGGAGAGAGTCATAAACTTACCAAGAAGCTATTCTACTTGAGCATAAGAATGAGTGGGTTAAAGCCATGCAAGAAAAAATGAGATCCTTACTTAAGAACCATACCTATGACTTTAGTAAAGTTGCATAAAAAGAAGAAAGTTCTCAAGAATAAATGAGTTTATAAATTAAAGACTGAAAATAATAGTTCACAACAAAGATACAAGGCACAACTAGTTGTGAAATGATTCAATCAGGAGAAAGGTATTAACTTTGAAGAAAATATTTTCTCTTGTGGTGAAAATGTCCTCTATTCGAGTTGTTCTTGGTTTAGCTGCCTTCTTGAATTTAGAAGTTAAGCAACTTAATGTGAAAACTGTATTTCTTCATGGTGACTTAGAAGAAGAAATTTACATAGAGCAGCCATAAGGTTTCAAAGTCAAGGGAAAAGAAAATCTAGTATGCAGGATTAGAAAAAGCTTATATGAATTCAAATAAGCACCAAGACAGTGGTATAAGAAGTTTGATTTCTTTATAATGAGCCAAGGGTATAATAGAACCACATTTGATCATTATATGTTTACAAAGAAATTTTCAGATAATGATTTAATTATTCTTCTGCTATATGTTGATGATATGCTGATTATTGGCCATGATGCTAGTAAAATTGAGAAGCTTAAAAGTGAGCTAAGTAAGTTTTTTGCCATGAAAGACTTGGGATCGATGAAATAAAAACTTGGCATTAAGATTCTTCGTGATAGGAAGAAAGGAAAGATTTGGCTATCTCAGGAGACCTACATTAAAAAGGTTCTTGAAAGATTTAATATGAGTAAAGTCAAAGCAGTTTGTTCTTCACTTGTAGGTCATTTCAAGATTAGTTCAAAACAATGTCTCACAAGTGAGAAAGAAAAAGAAAAAATATCCAGAGTGTCTTACTCATCTGCAGTAGGTATTTTGATGTATGCTATAGTTTGTACTATGGCAGACATAGCTCATGTAATTAGAGTTGTCAGTCGATTTTTCTCTAATCCTGGTAAGAAATATTAAGCAGTAGTGAAATGGATATTAAGATATCTAAGAGGTACTTCTAGGTTGTGTTTATATTTTGGCAGTGATGAACTTAAGCTAGAGGGGTACATAGATACAGATATGGTAGGTGATACTGATTCTAGGAAGTTTACTTTGGGATTCTTAATGACATTTGCAGGGGGAGCAGTCTCTTGGTAGTCTAAGTTATTAAATTGTGTTGCTCTATCAACCACAGAAGCAGAATATATAGCATTTATTAAAGCCTATAAGGAAGCTTTGTAGATGAAAAAGTTTCTATAGGAATTGAGCTTGAAACAAAAAGGATATACTGTTTATTGTAATAGTTAGAGTGTCATTCACCTCTCCAAGAATTCAACATATCATTCTAGATCTTAGAATATTGATGTTAGATATCACTGGATTCGTAATGTATTTGAGATGAAAGAATTGTACTTGGAAAATGTACATACCAATGAGAATGGATTAGATATATTAACAGTCTTTACCTGAGAAGCTTGAAGTATGTATATGAAGAACGGGTTTAGTACAACCCACTATATGAGTTGAAGGAGGAGAATTGTTGGGTCCAGCCCATATGTGAGCTTGGACTAGATAATTTAGGCATTGAGCCCAAATTTGATTTATTAAAAAAATAAAAAAAGGAAGTGGTGTGCATAACTTAAGGAGGGCAGTGAAGGCATGCATGCAACGAATAGTGATTGACGCGGAACATAGAGAAAAAGAAAAAAAAAATTAAAGTTTTAGGACTTTTGGTTGATGATCAAGCAGCTAAACTTTGTTGGTTTCGGTTCAAATTTTATGTGAAGAATCCTTGTAGTAAGCTCTATAATCTTAACGGTATCGATCTATAGTTTATCCTTTCTAAAGTACTTTCATATTATACCAATTTTGTGATACCTAAGATTTTCTTTTCATTAAATTTATCTTTAGTGGTGATGATACGTTAATGTTGAACCAAGATATGTGTTCTTGATATTATTGTGATTCTTTGATTATTCTAGAGGAGTTACTATAAACCTGTTATCATTATTAGTGATAGTGAAAGTTTGAAGTGGACTATGGTCCCATGGTTTTTCCTGTATTAGGTTTTTTACGTAAAAATTTTAATGTCTCACTTTGTGATTAATTTATTATTTTATTATTTATGCTACTCTAGTTAATATTTGTTTTTGATAACAAGTTGGTATTTTGATTAGGAACTCATTTTAAAATACAAAAAGGGAAAAGAATTATTTTACTATAATAATTTTTCCCAACATAGGTACACGTCGCTAACTCTTCATCAATTTACATACTATCAACACAACCTAATCATACTACTAAGTTTAAACATCATACGATAATATAATAAAAAAATAACATATTCAAATTACGTCAAATCTTTGATCTTCACATTGTTATAAATTCTTTGCCTAACCCTTTTGAACCCATAAGTATTACTCAGACTCAAAAATCTTTATATCAGTGCAAAAACATATGTAAGGAATAAAATATTATACTCTACAATATCATATGAACTTTTATATTATCTTACATCACACAAAATATCATCAAGTGTAAATAGATCTTTCGAATTAAGAGAAACCAAATGAATATATTACTAGAAATAAAGCACATATAATGACCGAAGGATTTCACCAACGACTAGGTATTGATTTTACAAATACCTTCTGTCTAATCGTTAAACCAATGATAATTTGATTTATCTATAGTATGACTATCACTCAAAGTTGGTATATATGCCAATAAGATATTAACAATATTTTTTTAAAAAAAGACATTAACTAAATATATATCTTTATGCATCAATCCCTTAACTATTTATTGATTTTGCCAAGCTCAAAGAGCCTACTATACTTGGATTATTTTTTATTGTCAATTGACTTTATCAACTCTATATCCAATAGTCTTTATTCCTACAATAACAAAGAAGACGAACTATATATACTAATTTATATGGTTGATATTATCATTATAGATAAAAATTTTATAAAGATCAAATAATTTTTTAAATAATTAATAAATTATTTTTTTATCAAAGATTTAAGAATATGAAGCTATTTTTTAGGAATAGAAGCAACATTCATATCTTCTAGATTTTTTATACATAAAAAAAACATTTGAAATCTATTATGTATATTATGAAAGATGAACATATAAAAATATCATAAAAATTATCACCCCATTTTTTTTTCACTAAATCACTCAATTTTTATGATGATAGTTTTACTATGGATCCATATATTGAATCTTTATAGTATTTATATCTATTAAATTTTTTATCTACAATCAATAATAGATTATTATAATTAATATATCAACTTTTTACTGCGTTGATAAGTATAATACAATATCATAAAAGAACTCCAATGTCGGGTTTCCTACCAACGAATCACCAGTTAGCACATCCAAAGAACTAGTCGGCCTCATCTTCTCCATCTGAAGAGTAGGAGATCGAAAATGAAGACGACGAAGAAGTTTGTTCTTACTCTTAGTGCGAGTCGAGGGGGTGTTCCCTTCCGACCAGGGAACGACGGGGGGATCGTCGATGAGTGGATCGCTGCCGATGCCGCGTCGGTCACCGTTCGACAGAGACATCCAAAGCGGAATCAACGAGTTTGTCTTTTATTGGGGTTAAGAAAGCAGCAGCAAACTCAGTCACCCCTGATTGTTTACGAGGTCACGTGGCTTCCACGTTTTGTGGGACCCGAACGAAGATTTGTACACGTCAATATTTGCCAGTTGTGATACGATCGATTTAATCGGGCTAAACAACTCGGACAGGACTCGGACTCGGACTCGGACTCGGACTCGGATCCTATTTTGTCATGGATTTGGATCCGATGCACGTTAAAGTGGAAACCAGCCTTGCAATAGTCCGTTCTATATAAACGTCCCACCCTCGGCCTCCTCTCAGAAACAAGCCAGAAAACCCTAGCCGGCTCACAAGGGCTTCCCCCGTTCGTCGCTTCCGACCCGCGACATGGTGCGCTCTCTCTCTCTCTCTCTCTCTCTCTCTCTCTCTGGGCTTTTCCCTTTGCTTATCGTTTCCCCTCTATGATTTTGTTCATTTGCAGGCGGATTCTCGACGCAGGAGGTAAGTCCATCTGCCGAGATCAACCTTTCCCACGAATAATTTTCCTTTTCTGATGCCCTATTTTGTTTATTTTAATGCCCTTTTCTATTAGAAATTACTTTGCGGTATTGTGTCATTATTCTCGTTACATTTGGTTAAAGACCTTTTACTTCCCCCTACAATTGTAGGCACCAAATATTAATTTTTTTTACATACAAAGTTCATCTATTGAGAGATTATTATTGGAAGCATTTGAAAAGCCAGATCTTATATCATTCTGACTCAAACGCGTCAAAGTTGATACTTTATCCTATAAGTTGTCAAATGCCTACATTTAGTTCGTTTAATTTGATAGGTATAAGTTTTTAGAGTAGCATTTTTAAAGTTCTAATGTTATCTTGCTGAGAAGTTATGATAGTTTAGTGGGTTGCAGACTTTTTTGATTAATTTGATTCTCAGACTATTGTTACCTTGGAGTTGAGCTTTGTGGGCTTTATTTGTGAAGCATGAGGTAGATTCATACGACTGCGCAATTAGATTCCATCACCAGTCATTCTGTATCTTAAACTTTATACCAATTGTCAAGGGTTTGCGATTTCAGCTGGATTATCTGTTCTAAACTCTGCCAATGAGCATTGCATCACCATGACTTCTATAGCCATCATACTTCACTGTTTTGATTCTTGTATATGATTCCTTCCTGTAGATGATTTGACTTGCTTATGGTATAACGTCTAGTAAGTGGCTAACGCTGAATGATCATTCATCTCTTGGAAGCTGA
Organism: Musa acuminata AAA Group; assembly: GCF_036884655.1. Lineage (NCBI taxonomy): Eukaryota > Viridiplantae > Streptophyta > Magnoliopsida > Zingiberales > Musaceae > Musa > Musa acuminata. The sequence continues at coordinate 21,458,585 of NC_088352.1, read as the reverse complement.
TCCTTGGCCAGGATATTCTTCATCATTTCATGATGTGAATAGGTCCTGCATGCCACATGGGGTTTAGACAAACGAAAGACTAACACATAAATAGCCCGGCAACATGTGGATTTGTGGTTTCAATCCATGTTATTTTACTAAAACAATTGAGCCTCTATGGTTTTTGAAAATTTCAGAGTTGGTCTGTGTAAAGTTCTGTTGAAAAGAAACGAAAGGCTATAGAAGTGATTATGATCCACATGTGAACATTAGAGAGACATTTCTGGCATCTTTGATAACCAATATTTGGTATTGTATGTGTTGTTACTGCTTCCAACTTGTTCATCTTGGTCTGGCCCGTTTTGACCGTTGTATTGATTGGTCCCTGGTTTGATGAACATGAGTTCATGAAGAACATAATGCCTCGCATTATGTTGCCATGAGATGCTACTCCACCTCAGCAAAAAAGAAATCAATTATATCAGTCATTCTTGTGAATGAAGAATAAAGATTGGTAATCACACACCGAAACTAACATTAAAGTGACTAGTACACTTCACGTCTATGTCTATTACCTGCAATTATTAAACATGGCTTCTTATTTGATAGTTGATACTGCATAATGTTGGCTTATTTATTTTATTAGTTTTAGCTATCAAATTACTTGATATGCATCATAGTTGACTTATTTATCTTACCTTTCGGGGAATGAATATTTCCGCTAGCTATGCCTTTTGGCTCAGCTATCAACTGTCCTCTGTCTATTCTTAGTTATGGGTTTTGATATAATGAACATTTAGAAGCCTTCATTGTGATAGTCATCTAGACCATTCAACTAGCTGAGCCAGGTGGCTGGGACCTGATGCCTTGCTGCATCAGACTCTTTGACTGAAATTGGACATGATGCTTTGTGGTTACCCTTTCGCAGTTTTAATACCTTTTCGTGTGTCGCATATCAACTACTAACAGAGCAAACATTCCTTTAAAGTATGTGGATATTGAAATGTTTTTAGCTTTTTTCAGTTGATACAATGGTGAAGTTTTGCTTATCTGATACCTTTTCAGGTACTCACGGTCCCCATCTCCATACAAGGGTGGCTCTAAAACAAGGTCTAGGTCCATGGGTTTGACCCACTCCAGATCTCAGTCTCCTCGGCCTAGAAACCACGCAAGGTCACGGTCCAGAAGTCATGACAGGTCCTTTTTCTCTCCCTTTTGATTTGCTAATTCTGGTAATTTGTTAAATATGATGTTTGATGTTCTAATTTTCTTTTCATTTTGTAATGGCAGGAATGAAACGGCGAATCATGGAAATACTCTTTATGTAACAGGACTTTCATCCAGGGTTACAGAAAGGGACTTGGAGGATCACTTCTCCAGGGAAGGAAAGGTTGGTTTGTGCTGTACATTCTTTTTGTAGGTGTATAGTTGTCTTAATCAATTTTTGTTTGTTAGGTTGTTGGATGTCACCTAGTTGTTGAACCTCGCACACGTGCCTCTCGTGGTTTTGCATTTGTGACCATGGACACCACGGAAGATGCAGACCGTTGTATCAAGTATCTCAATCAGTCAATCCTGGAAGGAAGATGTATAACGGTGGAGAAGGTATGATTGCCTCATAGATATATTGACCATTGTGCATATTTTGGCAATGCTGCCTCTATGTTCTTTAAACTTTGGCATGTTTGCTTTGTCTCTATTTAACTTTGAGGTTTTTGGTTACCTTCAGAAGACATTGCGGTCAGATATGTTGGCAGCAATCAAAGATGATGAGTTCATCAATATCAACTTAACTCAATACAGCTTGATGAATGGCCAGCCTAACAGTTTTCCATGCATCAGATCAACTTAACAAATCACAAATTTCCAACTAAACAACATCCGAATCATCTTCAACTCGCACAACTAATCAACGGACATTACCAACTCATAGTCGGACGTAATGGTATCTTATTTGTAGCATTCAACTAAGGCTGCTTGTCATGCTTTTGTATTTGTGGTCTCTTAGTCTTAAATGTTTCAGTAGATTTTTTCCATTTGGCAATGAGGCTTCCATACTTGTCTTTTTCTGTTCTGTGGTTCTTAGCAGCATAAGTTGTACTGGTCTCTTTCTGTTTATGATGATGTGCTCTGTTCGGGAGAGGGGAAATTTGAAGATATACCACATGTCTTGTTTCTTTTCAGTCAAGGAGGGGACGCCCACGAACACCTACGCCGGGAAAGTACCTTGGTGTGGTCAGCACACGAGACAGTGAGTTCCCTACCTCTCCCATGTAACTGATGTACCAACCATTTATAGGTGATTTGCTCATGAGTTGCCCCCTGTGCAGGTTATCGAAGCGATCGCGGAAGATACTATGGAGGCTACAGCCGCGATGACTATGGTGGTGGTGGTGGTGGTGGCGGCTATCGCAGATCTCCAAAACACTCTCCTTACTGGGGCGGTGGCTCCCCACGGAGGTCACCATATGGTGGTAGGTCCAGAAGAGAACAATCCAGGTCACCTTATTATGCATACAGAAGCCCAGAGAGAGCTGCAGGCTATGGGCGTCGCCCAAATGGCTATGGTAGGTAGATTTTTGGTCATTTTATCCCCCTCCATCAAACCAGATCGTCAATTGATAGCTTTGCAGTTACAGTGTGTGTCTCTAGTAAGCATCCAGAGTAGATGTTGAACAAGTTGGTCCTTTTTTTAATTATGGTGGTGTTCTGGTTATATGTAGAGTTTGTGCGTGTGTTTCTTCTTGAGACATGCACTTGATGTGATGCAAGTGATGCGGGATCAACTTATTTGTCACTACATGAATATATAATCAATTTATAAGTGTCAGTATATATTCGAGGCTCAAACGAGCGAATGAATGTAAAAGCAAAAAAATAAAAAATAAAAAAACAAATTCAAGCGTGATTAAACGTTATTAATTTTGATTTATATAAAATTAAAAATTTATTACTCAAGAACATTATTATTTTTTAATTAAAATTAAAATTATTTAATTTAATTTTTTTTTTTAAACATTGTAATGGAGATTAAAAACATTGGATACTTCAATTTTTTTTTTATCATATGTAATTAGTTTCTTCTTCCTTTTTTTTTCTATTTCTATTCCTTTATCATAAAAGAAAAAAAAAATTGCTGCTATTCTTGTTTTATCCCTTTCAATCATTTCCTCTCTCTCTCTCTCTCTCTCGGAAATCCGGAAGTCCCCATCTGTTTCCCCGTCTGATTGCATCTATCAAAAAGCAAAGAAATGGTTCCTACTGTGGTCTGTACCACTCCCTAACCTTCCCACGTCCCATGTCTCCCATCTCCCACCTACCCAAGCATTCAAACAAAGACAAAACCAAGAAGCCGGGCGTCGGGTGGTATTGAAGGGTTGGTGTGCACAATATTGTGGGCTGCCGGAGTTGCCCCGCCGTGGTTTTCTGCACCACCCAGTGGACCCTATGTGCTGGGATGAGGCCATCGAGCAGCTACCACATCCCCCCACGCATTATCTATTACTGGGAAGGAAGGGGATTCAAGTTGATTGATTACTTGTTCCTTTAAACAAAACAGTTGTTGACTAGTGTTTCCTTCCTCAACGATTGACCGTCAGTCATGCAAGCCGGTACCCCATGTACTGATCATGGAAGCGTCACGGACGGAATCGAGTTGCTGATGCACAATAATGGAATCAAGGCATCATAAAATAGACAGACACTTAACTCGACACAAAATGCTGCAGGAGGAAGAACACCAGATGTGAGACTCAATTGGGATATCGAACTACTAAGATGAGATAAATGAGATGGGCTTTGTCTGAGTAGCAAAACAAGGGATGTGTTCACATGGAGATGGAGACAAAGAGGCATCCCAAGAGTAGCCCAGAGGAGCGACCACCACCAAGGCGGCCACACCGCCAACTTGCACCCCTGCGCCAGGCCGACGTCCTGCCAAGTCGCTCACCCACCCGCTTCCCTCCCAAGCCAACCACCCCCGACCCCGTCGTCTTGCCGTTACCTGTTACGGTGGTGCGTGTCCACCCAGCGATATTGTCGCGATCGGTCGTACGTGTGCTGCGAACCTGACACGGCCTCTGCTCCCTCCTCTCCCCCTCCTTTTCGTTTCCGTCACGCTTGCGGGCCAACCCCTCGCAGGCCTTCCCATTATTATATCACCCCCTCTACGATTGCAGATTTCCGTGAAAGCGACCACATAGAGAGAGAGAGAGAGATAGAGAGGTAGTGGAAGCAGATTCCATTCCGATTGATGGTGGTGCAATGCCACCGTACATTACTGCATACTATATTGCATTTAGTGCGGAGAATAATTGTTCTTTAAGGTTGCAGATACAGTGTTCCTCGCCGTAGGGCAGGCAAGGAATGGAGCTCGATGAGCATGGCTTCCTGGAGGAGCTGCTCGCCCTGAGAAGAGACGATTGGGACTCTGACTCGTTTCCAGCTGGAATGGGCGAGTTCTTCTTCCCCTGCGACGGCGGCTTGGACTGCTTCCAGCAGATCAGCCCACACGCGTTGGCTCCCCTGAGCTTTCCGCCGGCTTTCGACGTGACCGTGGAGCCTAATTTCGACGGTTTGAGTGACGTATGCTGTCCGATCGCCGGCCCGTACTCGGCGCCGGCACCGGAGATCCAGTCTTCCTCGCTAGATGACGGCGAGCTTGGCCTCGCTCGCAAGGTGGAGCCGGCGATGTTTCGGTTGGATGGCTGTGTGGAGAGGAAAAAGAAGAAGAAGAAGAAGCTCGAGGGGATGCCTTCCAAGAACTTAATGGCGGAGCGGCGGAGAAGGAAGAGACTCAACGACCGGCTCTCCATGCTGCGGTCCGTCGTCCCTAAGATTAGCAAGGTGAAGTACCTCAGAACCTCATAGATTCTGCTGCGAGATGGACTGATAGAAATCTGGATCCAACAGATGGACAGAACATCCATTCTGGGCGACACCATCGACTACATGAAGGAGCTCATGGAGAGGGTCAAACGGCTGCAGCAGGAGATGGACGTCGGCCCAGAACAGCCGAATCTACTGAGCACCGACGAGATCTTAGCGAGGAAGTCCCCCAAGGTAAAATACAGAGAGGGCCTTGTGCTCGGTTCAAGCTGAATGCCATCGACAGATTAAGAACAATCAATCCTGTATGCAGTTCGACGTGGAGAGAAGAGATAGCGACACACGGATCGAGATCTGCTGCGCGGCAAAGCCAGGCCTGCTGCTGTCGACGGTGAACACACTGGAGGCCTTGGGGCTTGAGATCCAACAATGTGTCGTGAGTTGCTTCAGTGACTTCGGATTGCAGGCTTCTTGCTCTGAGGTAGGTATCTACACCGGACCCGTTTCGCTCCGGCCATGAGCTGTTGTTCACGGTGGTCTGCCGTCAACTGCAGGGCATAGATCGGTGGGCGGTCGTCGGCGCCGAGGACATCAAGCAAGCGCTCTTGAGGAATGCAGGTTATGGTGGGAAGTGTCTATAGATGAATGGGTTCGGTGGCCGCTTGCAAATGTCTGATGAGTTCTTCTTGCTTCCGTCGTCACCGAGACCTTCACACAGGCCTTAACCAAGCCATCAATTCTTTCTCGAGTAGGAAGCATCTGCTGTGAATGATGGAAGAATCGATTGATGCAGGTGTCAAGATGAATGTGTGTTACTAAGACGATTGTTCATGAAGATCTTGATCACTTGAGACATGGACAATGTGGACTTGTAAGATACCTCAAAGTAATAGTTCGATGTGCAGTCCTTAGCTTCCTTCTCTTACTCTTTGGTTACATGACGCCATATTTATGCTCTCTAAGCTCCATCCATTGTTCAGAGAGAGAGAGAGTGTGTGTGTGTGTGTGACACAAAGTGCCTTTTTCCACCCAACTGGTTCATGAAGCTCTAAGAATGTAGCAGCATTTGGATTCTCTGAGAAAAGGGAGATGACCATCCATGATGTGCTAATTGCGTGAGCTTATACATGGACTCAAAGTTCATCATTGAATCAATTAGGTTGTGAAGGCAATCAAAGTTGGAACTATCATAACATGGTTTTGAGGAGGTTCTATATGTAGTTAGTCAAAGATTCAGCTAACCAACTGTTGTCATATTGTTTGGACTTTGGCTAAGATGGAAGGAGACTGCCAGCCACACTTTAAAGAGTTCAGATTCATCTTTGACTCTTGCATCATTTTGTGCTTCAAGCTGTCATTTGCAGTAGAAAAGGGCATGAAATGTCAGATGCCACATAATCCCTTCATGACTGTGCCAAATTAATCTGCACTAATAATGTAAGATATCATCATCATCATCTTTGGTGAAGTCAATCTGCTGGGTACTGTAGCGAAAGATGTGAGAACATCCATGGCCAGTTCCAAGGTTTGTAGGTCATGTTCAACTTGTGAGTGCCCTACAAATCTGACATCTGAACAGATCACCAGATTTTGTTCTTCTGGGAAGAAGAAGAGGCTAAGATATGTACTAAAATTAAACAAAGAAAAAGGGATCCAAGATTTGTATTGAATTCAACCATCTTTACAGTGAGTTGCAATATTTTTTACTATGAATCTATGACATAATCTTTAAGTATTCAACCAAGAGAGGCATTTTCTCCAAGATATATATATATATATATATATATATATATATATATATAGTTTTATTACATCGATTGAGATTTAAGTAGATGAAGTAATCTTTCTCTAACTTTTTAAGGGTTCCTCACTCTCTTTCCAAAGAAGATAATTGTTCGTGAGCTCAATAGAGATAAATAATAACTTATCAATATTATCAAAATGATACTATTTCTATTTATTGTTCAGTTAGTTCTATGTATTTATAGACGAGAGTAGAGAGACTAGGATAAATAATTAAGAAAATTCCTCTCATCCTATTTTAAGTGGACTTCTTTTTTATTGGTCAATATATTTCATCGGAATCTAATTAGTTATATTATATATATCTTATCCAAATATAAATTATATATATCTTATCTAATTATAAAAGATTACAAAATATAATAAAATCTTATCCAATTACTTTAAGCTCTCCTGTTTGAAACACTTAAGTATAGCTTATTTGATAAGAAAGAGATGGACTGATCAATTAAATTTTGACCACGTTTGATTGTCCTTTAACCTTAAATAAACAAAACATTTACGCCTTCCTTGGTCATGGCATGAACATATGATCTTTCTTCTCCAACCGTGGCATCTTATGCCCTTGGTGGGCATGGCATCCAACGCCAGCGCGGCCTCTCGCCTGCTTCCTCCTCTGTCCTCGTCCTCCATGATCATTCTCTCTGCACTTTGTCCCTTCTCTTCATGATTGATCCATCCATTGCCGGCACCTTCCTCATGCAAGCTCACCTTTCGCCGAATCCAAGATCCCAACCACCTATAAGAAGTGGCCATGGCTGGATCACAGCATGCATCCCGAGTTCCAGCAACACATCAAGCACAGCACATCCATGGCGGAAGAGCAGCAGCAGAAGGAGAGCCTCAGCATCGTCGCCAGCCACGAGGAGGAGGCGATCGACGTGGTGAACGAGGGAGGCAGCTTGCAGGTCACCGACGCAGGGGAAGCTTCCAAGAACAAGGACACTCCACTCAATAAAGTTCGGTTCGAATCGCTTGCAGCACTGTCATCTTTCGCAGCTAACGCATCTGCTCTCCTCTCTTGCGCAGTCAACCGGCGGATCGGAGAAGAACAAGAAGCAGGTGGACGCTCTGAAGAAGAAGATCGACAGGCTCAAGAAGGAGGTGAAGGGAATAAAGACGGCGATCAGGAAAGCCTTGTCAGAGAAACAGAAGAAGAAGAAAACCAAGATGGCAACGTCTCTGGGCTTGGCTATCCGCAAGCTCAGGAAGAGTTCCTCCAGCTCTGATTCATCCAACTCGAGCTCCGATTCCGACTCCAGCAGCTCTGACTCCACATCTGGTCTCTCCAGACGCAACAAGGTGACTTGCAACTCCTTTGCCTCTCTCAAGCTTCGATCAAGTGCAGTGCACGTACTGGAATGTAGTAATCCACAAATAATCGCATTGTTTTGTCTAGAAGGGAGATGATTTTGATAAAGAGTACCCTGAAAAGAAGAAATCAAAAGGAAGCAAGCAAAAGAAGAAGAAATTGGCAGTTGGAAAGCTCAGTAAAAGCTCAAGCTCAAGTTCAAGCTCAAGCTCAAGCTCAAGCTCAAGTTCAAGCTCAAGCTCAAGTTCAAGCTCAAGCTCAAGTTCATCTGACTCCAGCAATAGCGAGGTAAGATTGATACATAAAGATGGCTGTGACTCCGCGCGCACACAGACACACACACTCTCTCTCTCTCTCTCACAATTCTGTGCTGTCTTCAAGGGAATTGATTCTGGATCGGTAAGAAAATTAAAAGGAAGGAAGCACAAGAAGAAGAATTCGGGAATTGTCAAGCAGAGGAGGAGTTTGAGATCAAGTTCAAGCTCAAGCTCAAGCTCCAGCTCATCTGACTCTAAATCTAGTCACTCCAGCTGCAGCAAGGTAAGCTTGACAGGTGAAGGAATTCTCACAAACCTACTCGTACTCGAGCGATCTCTGACAAGCAATGCCTTCTTCTTTTGCTCTGCCTTCAAGGGAGGTGAGGTCCCTCAACTGAAAGCAGAGAAGCAAAAGAACAGGAATCTGAAGCAGAAGAAAATTGGCATGGTCAAGAAGGAGGTGGCGAAGAAGCATCGCAAGCACAAGATCTCAGACTCCTCCTCCTCCTCCTCCGTCGGCGGACCCCGTCCCTGGCACCAGGTGATGTCGCACACACTACAAAATCCTTCACACCTGTGCTTCGTGATATTGAATTCATCAGTGTGGTGCTGCATGTATCACACAAGACTGAAAGGTGTTCTTCTGCTTTTTATGCAGTCTGAGAAACAGAAGAAGAAGAAGAAGAAGAAGGAGCTGATGAAGCAGAAGAAGGAAGCTGCAGTGGCCTAAAGGCCATCATCACAAAGGAAAATAATACATATATGATACTGATAAATAACTAAAATAAAGGGTGGCTATGAAAATTCCTGAGTGCATAAAATGAGCCACATTGAGTGCTATGTTGGTATGTGATGTAATAAGTGGGTGGGTAAGCTGCCATCTGATGCTGCCTTGATTGCTGTTCTAAGAGTCTGAAGCTGTCCTCCTGCCGTTATGTATGCATTGCCACAATAATATATATATATATACAAGTCTGCACCTCATTTGATTCCTATTGGAATAAATTGTTGGGAAATCCAAATTCCTCTCAATAAAAAAAATTGTAAATATAAATATAACTGTTACATCAAATACAGGAGAATATAGATAGATATAAATTTTATCAACATATTATTAGATTTACAAATATTAAAATATTATTAGATAGTTAGTATAATATATATAATATAAAAAATATATAATAATTATATTAATATATCAACCATAATAATAAGTCATAATAATAAGTCATTATATTAATATATCAACCTAATAATTAGAAATAATAATTATTAATATAATTAATATTATTTAAATTTAATATATTTAATATTAAATAAGTCTAATTTATCAAAAAATATAATTTGAAGGAGAGATCTTTTCTAATTCAAAATAATTAATAGTATATACATATATAATATTTTTGAGTCAAAATTTTATAATATTCTATCAAAATCTTTATCAACTAAACTGAAATACCTTATTTTGAAATTTACAATCTTAAAAACGTAAGAAAAGTTAAAAGAAAAAAAAAAGCTAAGAAAATAAAAGTAATCGAATCGACAAAATTATTTATATTAAAATACTACAAATTGAGTCTAAATTATAGTCTTATTGTTTTTGTTGTGTTTGTGTTGGGTTCCTTCTAAGCCATCACTAGGAGAAAAGAAGGAGCTTTATCGGTCCTAAACCCTACGCGCACCCACGCCCCATTCGCCCCAACCCTCACCACCCTCTGTAAGCAGTAATGGCGACGGCCGCCTTCAGCGCCACGTCCCCAACCCAATCGCGACCCGCCCATCGCCACCGTCCCCTTCCCTCCCTTACCCGCCTGCGGGCTATCCGATGCTCCTCTGTTTCTAAAGTCCCGGCCGTCACCGCTGCCGCCACCGCTGACCCCTCCCCGGTGTTTCGGTCTGTCGCTGCCTTCGCCCCCGCCACTGTAGCCAACCTCGGCCCTGGCTTCGACTTCCTCGGGTGCGCCGTTGGCGGCGGCCTCGGCGACACCGTCACCGTCTCCGTCGACTCCGCCGTCGCCCCAGGCACCCTCTCTATCGCCGACGTTTCCGGCTGCGCCGCCGCCGCGAAGCTCAGCCGAAACCCTCTCTGGAACTGTGCTGGCATCGCCGGCATCGCCGCCATGCGCATGCTCGGCGTACGCTCTGTCGGCCTCTCCCTCTCCCTCCACAAGGGTCTCCCCCTGGGCAGCGGTCTCGGGTCCAGCGCCGCCTCTGCCGCGGCGGCGGCGCTCGCCGTCAGCGAGCTCTTCGGCGGTCGTCTCTCCCCCGACGAACTCGTCCTCGCCGGGCTCGAGTCCGAGAAGAAGGTCAGCGGCTACCACGCCGACAACGTTGGGCCCTCCATCTTGGGAGGCTTCGTCTTGATCCGAAGCTACGATCCCTTCGAGATCATCCGCCTGGAGTTCCCGGCCGACCGGGAGCTCTACTTCGTTCTCGTGGGTCCCGAGTTCGAGGCGCCGACCAAGAAGATGAGGGAAGCTCTCCCGGCGGATATCCCGATGAAGGACCATGTGCGGAACTCGAGCCAAGCCGCTGCACTGGTGGCGGCCGTGCTGCAAGGGAACGTGAGGGTTCTTGGGTCGGCGATGTCCGCCGATTGGATTGTGGAGCCAAGGAGAGCGCCTCTGATCCCCGGGATGGTGAGTGTGAAGAAGGCAGCCATTGATTCTGGTGCCTTCGGGTGCACCATCAGCGGTGCAGGCCCAACTGCTGTAGCAGTCACCGATGATGAGGAGAAAGGAAAAGAGATCGGGTCTCGGATGGTGGAGGCATTCTTGAGGGATGGCAATCTAAAGGCCAGTGTGACGGTGGCGAAGCTTGATAGAGTTGGAGCAAGGGTTACTGGAAGCAGTGCTGTGCAAAAGGTAACTCTTTTTTCGTTATTTCTGTGATCCACATATTTGTCATCATTCCATTAAGTCAGCATTTAACTGATGTTTAAATCATATTCAACCCATGTTTCAAGATCACATCTTTAAGTTTGCACTCCCTGCTTCAGATCATCTTATGCTGGAACCTGATAGACTGAGTGGAGAGATGAGGGTTAGATTCATGGTAGTTTAATTATCGGACAGAGTAGATATTCTAATTGTGGTTTTGGTATTTTCATTAGTAAAAAAGGCTACAAACTAATCATATACCACCATAAATCCAGCCGAGTATCAAGCCTCATGGCAAACTCGTGCAGGAAATTAGATTATGCTGTTCCTGCATGTGCTGATGTAGTATGTTACAGATGTGATATGATCTAGGGATGTCTCCTGGTCATCAGTAATATATAGGCTGTTTCTTGTTATCAATAACATAACCTACATATATACCACTGTTTGGTCTTTTGACCGTGTAAATATCTATGATCTTCATGCTTGTTGGCCAACCTTAGCTTTATTTCTTGAAGTTAGGGTTCACATGCAGAATCTTGTTTCTAAGGAGTAGCGGCCTCTTTAGTGTCCAGATATCTCAGAAGTGACATCTTAAAAAGAGAGAAAAGATAATACTAATTAAAGTTTGCTGAGCTTCGTGAGTGACCTTTTGTCATCTTCAATGTTTTCTCTTGAAGTAAAATTCATTTTTTATTTCTTTGTCTTTATGGCTTCCTTCCAAACAAATTGTAGCAATTGATTTTGTTTTAGTTACGAGGTTCTGTCACTTGTCAGATTGCTGTCCATTCTCATGATTTAGTTGCCTGTTTATTGTAAGCTACTGTCACATTATCCAGATGCAACCAATCAGACTTTATTCGTCCTGATTTAACTAAACCATGAAATCACTAACTCTCAAATCATCTAACTGTTTCCTGTGTTTTTTATTTGAATTTTGAGGGGTGTTGGTTTTTCTCTGAATCTGCAAATTCGGGATACAACTAGTTCAAGTATGAAACCATGCGGAACATGTTTTTGTTTTCCATTTAATAGGTTTGATGTGTTTTTGAGCAATAGTTATTTAAGTATAACAGTCTCATGTACACATAACTCAACCAAAGTGGTTTAAGTAAAAAATATCGATAGGGAACTGTTAAACAAATTGTATCATTTTCACTGCTGGATGGTATGCATCGTGCAAGATGGTTATCATGAATCTATACTTAAACTGGATTATAAATAGTGGGTTAGAGATCAGAACCATGCTAAAATTTGATCTGTTCATCTGATTTTTTTGTTCTCAAAGATTAGCTGTGCTACTATAGCAGGGTTTCACTCATTTTTGTCCATCAGAACAATCAAGCGTTGATATCAATAAGGATTTGAATTTGGAGCATGATGCTGAAATGATTTTAAAGAAGACTTGGAGAAAAGAGGGAATTTTAGACGAAAGTAGTAGACAAGAAGAGGCAGGTAAGGCTAGCCTGCCTTGACAGGTATTATAACCTTCGTCATAGAAGTTCATATACAATTTCTATTTTCCTCAGCTGGGTACACTTAAAAAATACAATGGACCAACCCTTAGTTTGTAATTAGGTTAGGAATTCTACATTCCTTCATCCTCTTAAAATTCATATAGTTATTGATCATCCATTAGGCTCATAATAATTCAGAATATAGAAATTATAGAACTCGCCATGTCAATATAAGTGGGTAGATCAAAATTCTACAGAGGTTTTACAAGATAGAAAAACCTAAACCCAGGTTCATTTGTTTTTGAGCCTAAGTTATTGGCTCAAGCCTACTCTGACAGTTGAACCTAAGATTGACTCTGCAGCATTATCTCAACCAAATATAAGTCCTTTGGACTTTGGTTTATCAGTCCGAAGGTGATGGGCCTTTTCACCGTACAGCATTGTTCATTTACTTAATGATAATATGCTGTTTTGAAGTTTTCAAATCTTAAGATTTCAGCTAGGCATGCAAATTGCTGAAGAGTTCAAACAGGCCAGCTAATAAAAACGATTAGTTTAGTTAAGCAAGGAAGTATATGCTTTTAAGAGTAATAGTTTGGCACCTTTTGGTTTTTTTTTTTATCAAACTCTCCAACATACTACCATTAAATAAATTTCTGACTCTTTGTTTGAGTCTTCTAGCTCATGTGCGTTTTCTGCCGGAAAGCACTGTAATAGTCAAATAATTTATCATAACACCACCTGTCATCTATATTAGCAGGAGTAATTGCATGTATTTGCAGCATCAGTTGGAACAAAAGACTTTAACATGAGTTCATGGCATGTCATCTGGATATATAGATGGAAAACAATTATTTAGCAAAGCATTTTATTGCAAGTTATAATTAATGAGATATTGGTGAAATAGCAAAAAGATGCAATTTTCAGTGACTTTTAACTCTGATTTTTGGATGTTTGATCAAAAGAAAATGGCAAAAACATTCATATTTTTTCCAAAGTTATGGTGTTCTTTTCTCTGTCCTTGCTTTTTTTATGAAAGCCTTTATACAAGTCATCGGATACTAGTTATGAACTAGTTACTCGTTGACCTCTCAGCCCAGTTGCAAATGCCTGAGGATTGCTACAACTCTTTCAACATTTTCTAGTTAAATTCTCATCCATGAATCCTGTTTCTGAACAGCTGTCATTTATGATTCATCCATCAAGACCATTACTAGAACAGTATCTTTATTTCTAGTGACTTGGTGGCCCGATGCTGTTATAGGCAAATTCTTGATACATTTGGCTGCCCCAATGCAGCCATAGGCAAACTCTTGAAACGTAAAGTTACTGACCGGTCCTTTTGGCCGAGATCTCCTGTTGTTTCCATTTGTTGATTAATAATTTCTATTTTGTTTGCTTTTAACAACGGACTTTTTTTTCCCCCTACTTTTCAGGCTATGTGAGTTATGCTGCTGCTTATCCAAGATAATTTGGCTGTGCTTATTGGCGTTTGTGCTGCTTCTTGTGGATGTTGGATCTCTATCCTTATTTATCTGCAAACCAACAAACTGCAACATTTCATCTCCCTTCCAAGAACATAAATGGGAACTTTGATTGTTGCCACACTACTCAAAATGACAATAAAGTGAGGGTTGGTGGTGATTGCTGTCATCTTGTGCTTATTGATTTGTTGCAGTTTACTCCTAATATTCAGGCTTCCATGATGAATTCTTATATGTTCATCAAACCATATTCTTGTGGATTTCCCATTTGCACAAGTAGAAAGAGGATTAGAAAATTGCATATTCCTGCAACCACACAAGCAGAAATTGTTTCTTCAGCAGTAGCTATTACGATACTGAAACGAAGTTTCAACAGAGGGTTGTGACTTCCAATGGGAACCTGCAATCGTCAAGAATGGTTACTATAGTATTCTACTAAGTAGATAGCAGGGAAAAGATGAACTACTGTAACAGATTACCCGGTAAATAATTGCTATGATAAATTCCGAGAAAAGCTTCATGAATTTTGCAATTTTCCCACAATCATTCTTTGTTGTTCATTATTTTCTGTTTCTTTTTCAGTGTTTCACTGAATGATAAGTGTTCTATTAGCAAAAGTATTTAACAGGTGTTAGGCTGTCTCATGAAATATAATCCATGTGTAAAATAGGAAATCTTGCAAAAACATATGAAGTAGGTTGCAAATAAATAAATAAATAATATATATATATTATATATAATAATAATAATAATAATAATAATAATAATAATAATAATAATAATAAACCCCATAAAATGTTGCAAAAATTAAAGCCGAAACAATAATGACCGAAAACTAGAGTCAACTACGAAACGACGACGACGACGACTTCAAGGTGGCATCACCGCGCCCTTCGTTTCAGGAACGAGGAAGAAGATGAAACCCAACGATACGAGGCAGTCGAAGGCGTACGCGCCACAGACGCCGGAGAGGCCCACAGCGCGCTGCATGAGGGGCAGCGTGAAGGCGACGACGATGCTGCAGAGCCACGCGGTGACGGAGCACGCGGCGATGCACTTCCCGCGGACGCGCGTCGGGAAGATCTCCGAGCAGATGATGCTGGGGATGGGTCCGAACCCCATGACGAAGCAGCACATGTACACCACCACGCTGACGGTGGAGAGCGCCGCATGTGCGATTGCGCCCAAGTCCACCATGTTCACCAGAACCAGAAGAAGAAGCGACGCGATCAGCAGGGGGATCGTACCCAGCAGAAGACTCCTGCAGAAACCTACATGAGAACTGGAATCCAAATGAAGAACCAACACGGAGAGATCGCCTTCTTCCTCTTACCTTCTTCCGCTGACATCCATGAGCCTCATGGCAACAAGTATGCATGGGAGCTGCAACGTAAATATAACAGAGCTGATGAGCAGAGATGCTGAAACAGAGCTGAGTCCCAATTTTGAGAGAATAATCCCAACTCCAGCTTGCTCAAGAATTTGTGGAGTGTAATAGAGGACGCCGTTGATGCCAGAAAACTAGCAAAGAATCAAATATACTGAGAGATCACTGAAGATGAATCAAACCTGATTATGTGTCTCGTTTTGTTTTACCTGCTGAAGAATTTGCATCCCAATACAGAGAAACAATACATGTTTGAGTCCGCCGCAGGGTGGAACCAAAGCTGGCCGACTTGGATGCTGGCTCACCGATGCTTTGGCTTCGACACATTGATCTGTTTCTGAGGCATCACCTTCAGGAATGACAAGCACGCAATGTTGCTGTGATCCAGACACAGCTTCCATGCACAAAATGACCCTTTTGGGATCTCCTCCTCCATTTGTTCCGTGGTCTGAGAGCAATGGAGTGTACATATCATCAGAGGCATAGGACTCGCCCTCCCTGGGAGGGTTCTTCTCCACATCGGCTTGCTCATTACTTGCACGCCGCTTCCATCTGATCCGAACAGGATCAAGGACACTTCCAAGAAGACTACGTTCCGTTGCTGGTCGTCTAACCCAAGCGATTCTTCTCTTTGGACGATATGGCATGTTCATGTCCTTCACACCAGTCGACTCCTGCTCCACGGGGAGCTCAGTTGCAGTAACTCCCACACCTTCAGCCAAAAGAGCCATTTCTCCTGGTACAAAAAGATCAGCACACACTGACGATGATAGATTGCTGCTATTAGTCAAGCAATCGTAAGTTGTATCTCAGAACAGACCTGACACATCTTCTCTTCCGCGTAGTCTCTGCAAAGCGTGTTTGGCCTCCTCCATCCGTCCTTTGCTGACGAGCCATGTTGGTGCCTCCGGCAGAAAGAACACCGTGAACACGAAGTACACGATGGAAAGAAATAGGATGCCTCCAAACAGTAATCTCCAACTAGGTTGGCTCTGCAATGACATCCCGAAATCCACATCATACGCCACAGTCGTCCCCGTCGTGCCCGTCAACTGTGGAAGGGTGCTCAGTAAGCCCCTCATCTCCGATGGAGATACCTCAGTTATGTAAGCCGGGACGAAAGCTACGGCCAAACCAATCCCAAACCCGAATACCAGCCTTGCCAAGAGCAGTATGTATACGTCGGGACACCATATCGTCAAAACGCCACCAGCGATGTAGAAAACTGAGGAGATAATTAGCATCGGCCGTCTGCCAAACCGATCTGAGAGCGCTCCTGAGAACACCGTGATGATGGCGGCGCCGATGAGAGGGATGGTGTTAATTAGACTGTCAATAATAGGCTCGTCCTCCAGCCTAAACTCCTGCCTTATGTAAGTAAGAGAACCTGCACGCCGAGTAATCCAAGAGAGACAAACGTTTGTGTGATCGATAGATTCAAGTTTTGCTGCGTTTGAGATCAGAGAAAGCATTTACCTGACAAGGTGGCCTGATCCCATCCCTGAAGGAAGTTACCGATCGCAGCAACAATGGCGAAAGAAAGAGCTCTCCGCATCTTTGCAGGGTGCAGGAGTTCTTCGACGTGTATTAGCTTGCTATCTGACATCCATCGGCCATTCAATTCAAAACAAGCAACAAGATGGTTCTTCGATAACTAAATGCAGCAGAGAGCAAGAAAAAAGCATCACCGGAGATGGTGCACCGAAGCCGTCTATCTCATTTCCATGCCACTTCTCTCCTTCTCTCACGTCTCCACAGAGCACCGGAGATGAGAGAGAGAGAGAGAGAGAGCAGCGGAGAAAAGGCTACGCAGAAGTCCCGAGGAAGAAGAAGAAGGGGAAAAACACGTTGTCCGGAGCGAGCATCGGCAGATATCTAGAGGAGTTGTCCGTCGCCGCCACGCTTCTCTCCATCTCATAGGTCTTCGGAGATGGGAGGGCAGGGGAGACCATGGTTGAGTCGAAATCGCCTCCACCGCCTCTTTATGTTGTGCACGAGAAGTTGGAAGAGATAAGTTGAGATAAAAAGAATAATACGATCTTAATCGTATATTCTCTTTAAAATAATAATAAAAAAGAAAACATTTATCAAAATTTGAAATTCGATGATAATGAATATGAGCAACTTATCAAAAAAAAAAATCCCTAGTAATGGGACTTTTTAGAATTATAAAAAAAGATATTATAATATATATATATATATATATATATATATATATATAATGACTAGATTTGACTTGAGTTTTTAGAATTAAATGAATTTTGTTCAGATGAATGGGATCAAATTAGTTCAACTATGATTTAATTGAACATTAGATTATCCCTTGATTCTCTTAAATTATCATTTACCTCCTTCACTTCCACTCTCTCCTCCATCGTCATTTTCTTTTTTTTCCACTTTTATTATCTCCTTCCCCTCCCCCTTTTTCCTCTTCCCCCTAATCTCATCTATCTCCCTCACATCCTCCTCCTCATCCTCTTTCTCTCCGTTATCCTTCCTCTCTCTCTCCCGCCCCTTCTCTTTACAATTTATTTGGATTAGTTATTACACTTCATTTACACTCATTCATAAAATATATTAAGAATATATTTTTTTTATATAAAAAATATTCTAGATTTATTATTATTTTTTTAAAAAATAATCTTAAAAATATATTAATTTTTATATAAAATTATTATTAATTTATTATAAATTAGAAATATGTTCTAATTGTGCTAGAGAAATTTGAATTGATTTAATGAAAATTAACTCGAGTTACACTTGATCATATATTCAACAAAACTAAATCCTTAAACGGATGGTACTATCACCCATACAAATATTGTACTATTCAATGGTATCGTCTAAACTCATAGTGAAACCGCTCAAGGGTGAATACCCTATTTGAAAATAATAATAATTATAAATTCATAAAAATAGAAAGGTGATACTAGATATCTTATAATAACATTAGTAGTTTTAAAAATGTTTGAATTAGTTTGTTGAAAATAAACTCAAGTTACACTTAGTACATATTTAACCTAAAAATATTTTATTTAAAAATTTATCACACTAAACTCATAAGCAATTAGAAAAAAAAATGATGTGATGTGGTTCTAGTCTCACGTTAGTTTAAATTGGTTTGATAAAAATTAACTCCAATTATACTCAAGTTACACTCATCACAAATTTAACATAAAAATATTATATTTCAAAAAATTAATCGCCCTAAATGCATATATAAATAGAAAAAAATGATATGAAACATTAGCATCTTACCTTATTAGTTTTACATAAATTTGTATAAGTTTGGTGAAAATTCAAAGAGTTAGTTACACTCGATTACAAATTCAATCAAAAAATATTTTATTATAAAAATTAATTAATATAAATTTATATAAAAATAAACAAATATTAAACATATTATTATCTCACCTTGATAGTTGTAGAAAAGTTTAGATAATTTAATTCAACTGAGCTGCACGATGATTTAACCTAAAGATGTTCTATTTAAAAATATATTCATCCTAAAATTATAGGAAATTAAAAAATATCAATATCTTATAATCATGTGTTGAGTAGTTTTAAAGAAATTGGATTGGTTTGATGAAAACACTGTATGTTACACTTGGATTACACTTTCCTGGCATATTCAAGAAGGTTCAACTTCACCTATTGCAATCAGACCCGACCCAATCTGAAATAATATATAATCTGAATTGATTTAACCTAAATCATAATGTTTAAATTAGACCAATGGATTTGTGGCTAAAAAAATCTCGATTTAAAGGTATTATCGATATTTTTAAAAAGTGATTCCCCTTCATAAAAATCAATTATAGGGGTGCTATATGATAAAAGTTCAATACTACAAGTTTTTTTCTATAAATTATCTAATAAAAATATTTATCTAAATTTAAAAATTTATGATAATCAAATATTATTATTATTAGCGATTGGAGTTTATCAAATAATAATATTTAAATATTTCGAGTATATATAATATTAAATTTGATATGAGAGAACTCCATAATCGCGAAGCCAATTTGAAGTGCGTTAAGGAATTGTATATTCTTGTCGGTTGCTACAATACGTCGAGCGTATCCGACGACGTATGTTCCGTGTATAGGACTGTTAATGACAACACTGTAATATAATGGAACTACACCCGTCGACTTAACTACCGAACATCAGGCGCTCTGCTTCGCCTCAACGGTGCCTCTCTCTCTCTTGCACTACTCCTCGACTAGGGCTTCCTTATCCCCTATTCCACTTTCCTCGAGCTATTGCTATCCCTATCGAGCAAAGCCCTCAGGATCTCCGAGATCTAGCTCCAGAGTGTTTGGTAAGCTCTGATGTCTCCGCTTAGAGCCTCGATCATGGCTCCATGGTTTCTTCGAGGGGTAGGTGTTGGTGCGGTAATCAAGCGGATCTCAGGGACGCATACGGTGAGAAACCTCGTTGAGTCGATCTTGTAACCGTTATTATTAAATATTATATTTAATAATAATGTAACCGTTCTCATTAAGATTCATAATTCATTATAATCAATTTCTTCATTTATTATGTTTTAAATATTTTGATTTTTCATTCTAAATGTAATCATTATTATTAAATATTTAATATAATTAAGTTATTTATTATGGTCCAAATGTTATAAATTTGAATTAATTCTTGAACGTTATGAGTTGGTGAAAATAAATATTCTTGATGGGAGAACATCTATATATATATGAGGATTTTGGTCCCTGGGCTCAATCATCTCTTTAAAGCAAAAAGGATTTCCTACACCATCTAAAGTGAAAGTTCTGAGCCGAGAAGTGCCAAAGTTCAAGAAGAAACCTCTGTAGAAATTCTTGACAACAATGGTTGGAGGTACGCTATTTTGTTTCTACATCAGTTTTTATTGTGTTTCCATTATAATGATTTAGAAATACAAGTTGGCTTCAATGATTTCTTACATTTGGTATCAGAACCCATTGACCTCTATCTTGATATGAAAGAGTTTTCATTTTTATGCCATGAAAATGATTTGATTTTGGTTTCATCTCGGAAAACTTCTTGATATATTTTGTTGAAAATCATTAGGAAATATCATTTTCAATATTTTTAGTCGGTAAAATGCTCATATTACATATGCATATTTAGTTATATAAAATTATGCTTATGAGTCAATTTTTTATGTTTAAAATGTATAGTGATCCATATAATCTTAATTAATTAAAAATTAGTCACAACATCCTTAATTAATTAAAATTATATATAAAGTTAAAATAAGGATCACATAAGTAATTAGACATTATATTGTGACTGATTATATTTCATATAATAATTATTATCCCACAGGATCTTTTATTATATTTAATATAATTAATCAAGATAAAATATCAGATTATTTTCGTAATTTACCCACAGAGATTATGAATTTAAATATAATTTGATAGTTTTATCATAAAGACCATTTGAATCTATTTGAATTAAGAATTTAGCCCACATGCAATTTTTATGTCATGAGATTCATATTTTTTGACATGTTTCATATTGCTGAAATATATAATTTAGTCTATTAAGCTTCAAATTTTGACACAAGTATGTTTGATTTTATGCAGTTTCTCAAATTGTTAATTTCTCTGATATTCGATGTGATATTCCCGAACTTAGTGGTGATAACTATAAGATATGGAATGAGAGGGTTCTCCTCCATTTAGGGTGGATGGATATTGATTATGCTATTAGGAAAGACGAACCACCTATAGTCACTAATACCGGCACTCCAACTGAGATCGCATTATATGAGCGATGGGAGCGATCCAATCGACTCAGCATGATGTTTATCAAAACTAAGATAATTGTTGGCATATGTGGTTCTATTGACTAACATAAAAATGTCCGAGACTTGCTACAAGCTATTAATGAGCAATTCGTCACTTCGGATAAGGCACTAGCAAGTACCTTAATAATGAAATTCTCATCCCTTAGACTCACTAACATAAAGGGTGTGCGTGAGCATATAATGCAAATGCGAGGCTAATATGTCAGAATCCTTCCTGGTGCACTATATTCTGAACACTCTTCCACCTCAATATTGTCACAGACTTAGCTGGTTTTGCTTAAGTCATGCGGCACCCTTGCGTGTCCGTTCGCAAAGGTCAGCATCCCCGAAGCCTCTCATGGTCCTTTAGGACCCACAAAAGAGAGAACAGGATAGAGAAAATGCCTCACTCAGGATCCACAAGCAAACATCTCCGAAAACACTTCATAGATAATGCAAATTACAAATAGACTTTACAAGCTCTGAACAGTTGCACAACAAAGGGTAAAATGATCCGCTATAGACCAAAAATCTCTCACACGTGTCCACATGACACAACCTTTATTTACAAGCCTAAAGCGGCCACCAACCTAACTAAAATGGGACTATTAAGCCTTCGACCATCCCTCTACATGCTGTACAAAGCATAAACATACCAAAAGACACAAACATACATAAGCATTACATCAAACATCCTATTTAGAAGTTTGTCCGTGACATTCTCCCCCACTTATTCCTTCGACGTCCTCGTTGAAGTCTTTGTCGACACTGTAACTTCTCGCCTTTGCTGAGTCTTCAATCTTCTGCTCCAGCTGCAATGTGCCTCTTGGCTCCCAGCTGCTCTCCGCTGCTATTTTTGAGTAGTCGAACCTTTGATCCGCCATGCTGCTTCAACTCGCCAATGACTCTGACTCTAGTGTGGGGTTGGCTGAGTTGTGTTGATCCCTGTTGGTTCCTATGGATTCTCCAGATGAAGGAAAAGACCATTCTTACTGTGCCAGTCTCTCAAATGCCTCATGTTGCTTGAACTGGGTGGATGCTTGTTGGAGCTTTAACGAGCATCGTCTCGCAAACTTCTGAAGTTTTGGGTCATTCCTCCACAAAATTTGCTCAATGACTCTTCTTTCACTTAGTTGTCACATCCAAGTAGGTTCGCCTCACTTTCGCTTTCGATTGGCATTTCATTGGGAAATGAAGCGGACAATCTACTCTCAGTAACACTAATCACCATTGGTGAGGATTTGACAACTATTGTCTTCCATTATCTTCGAAGGGTCTTTGAACATATGCAGAGCTCATTTGCTGGATAGATAAGAGAATTGGGGTACTCTGTTTCGCCCATTCTCTTAAGAGTTGAGAAGGCAAAGGTTACTTGACTTCGCTCGCTTCCTCGAGGTTGTACTCCATGCATCGAGCTGGTTACTAGCCTTCGCGTGCTCTTTGCTCACACTTCTGAAGCACTTGAAGTATTTGCACTCCTTGCGTTGAGTTAGTTACTGTGATTCACCTTCTCAATTCCATCGAACTTCTGGAATGTAGGAAGTTTTCACCCAACTTAGAGTGATTCTCTCACAGGTTTGGTCGCCTCTGGGATTGTACCGTCTTCTCCATCAACCCTGTCGCCTACTCCCTTGAGTTACGAAGGTACAACACCACGTACTGCCTGCTTTGTTCCTTGGTCGTGTACTCTTGCATGACCCGAAGTCCTTCACTTTCGGCTATCTTGATGAGAAACTCATTGACACCGATCTTACGAAGTTCCTTGGCCTTTGCCCTTCAGCCTTGTCATGGTACTTGGAGTTTGCCTCTGCATGCTCCACCTCCTCGGCCCCTTTCACGACCAAGCGCTCTCCCTCCATGAGAGTAAGGGATCAATGACTTTCATGGAAGTCCCGCATCTGCGGTACCATGGCGTTGCCATGCCCATGGCACTACTATCCGTCACCTCGCATCTGCATTCCTTTTCTTCACAATCAGTAGATATGCCTCTGTGGCACTCCTCCGAGTCCACCTCTATTCTAATTGATGCTTGATTTTGGGTAGCTAAGTCCCTCTGGACTCGTCGTCGCTTCCTTGCCCCTTTTGACCCCTGCTTCAACACCTCTATGTTCTCCAAGCTGCTCCCTTTGGTCGATGGAAAGACAGACTGTAACTCCCATGCATGGCCTCTGCCATCACGTTGTAGGGTTTGCACCGATTCTATTCTCCTTAGCTTCCTTGGTAGCAATGTTCGCTTACTCGACCTTGTCCTTTGACTTGCCGGGCTCCCTTAAGCGAATATGAGCTCTAGAGCAGTCCAACTCTCCAGCTGCTTCGATCATACCTTTGCATTATCAAGTCCCTCCCATGGGACTCACTAGTACTTGCATTCGAACTTTTCCCTTGGTGGAACCCAGCCCCCATATGCTGATGACCAAGGTTTTCATCCGATGCAACCTTCGATGCACGCACGGAGACCCACCTCTACGGTACCATGGCCTTCACTCCTTGAATCCATAGCCCTTCTTGTCGTCGTGTTGTTCACCGAAGTGGAGCTTCTAGTAGCTCCCGATCATACCTCTATATGATCTAGTCCCTCACGGGACTAGGTTGTGTGTATCACATTGCCGCGGACTATTCTACCACGATCCGCTGCACCATGTCGCCTCATGGTGACATCTCTATTGCATTCTGATCCTTATGGGATGAACTTGAATTGTGAACCCTTCATGTGTGGCCTCTGCCAATACATCGCATGGTCTCTTCCACCTTCGATTTTGTTTGCTCTTTTTGGCAATCGACCTTCATCCACCCACTCTTGGGTCACACCTAGATGAAGCACCGCTCTAGGACAGTCCGTCGCCTAGTAGCTCCCGAAGTCCCCCGACTTCATTGCAATTAGTGCACCATTATCTGGATCCTGGGCCTCTGCCCCTACCAGCACAATCTTCGCTATGCACCGCTTCCTTCATAGCAACTTGAATGACAACACTATGGCATATTCTTCAAGAGTACCTGCCTCTCCGTCCTCTTGTCTCGTGCTAAGGCCTTCTGAACTCAACTTCGCCTCCGCAAATTGAGTCACCTTAGTTCCTCCATCAAATGCTCCTCCGAGATAAGGTGCATGTGCCCAGAAGCTCCCTTCGTCTTTGGCACCATGCAAGATGAGTCCGCTGTTGAATCTCGGATTTTGATGATGAAGTCAATTGTCATTTGATGTCTAATCTATGTGTTGAGATAAGTGTGCAGGATTAACTACGATGAAAGTAAGACATGCAGCAGGAGTTGCGCCGGAGTCATGACAATGATCACGTTGGGAGTTCGAGAGCTCGACGGAAGTTCGGACAGTCGTCGGAGGTTCTGCGGGAACAAATCCGAGAAGTCCAGAAGCTTGCCAAAGAAGCTCGTCGGAACTTGCCAAGGGATCGTCGCAAGTCCAGGAGTTTGCCGGAAGTCCGCAGGAGCATCACCGAGGGTTCATCGGATGATCGACGGAAGTTCGCCGGAAACTCGTCGGAAGAAGCGATTGACGCACCGGAGTAAGCTGTAGAAATTGTCTTAGGATTTATCATAGTTAGCACTAATGATTAAGTTGAAAATGGGAGGTGATCCCATTAGCTTAATCTTGGGGCAATTGGGCCCCTGAAAAACCCAAATTGGGCCGAATGGATCAACCCATTCAGACCCTAGTTGCTGTGGGAGGTGCAACCGCCCAAGCCAGGAGGTAGCACCGCCTGGGCTAAGTCTCCCAAGGAGACTAGGCGGTGCAACCGCCCCAGCCAGGAGGTGCAACCGCCTGGGCTCAGTCTCTGAGCGAGACTGGGCGGTGCAACCTCTCTTGACAAGAGGTGGCACCGCCTGAGCTCAAGTTTCGAGCTCTGCCGGGCGGTGCAACCGCCCTAGTCAGGAGGTGCAACCGCCTGAGCTCGGTCTTCGAGCTCTGGCAGAGAGGTGCAACCGCTCTTGACAGAGGTGGCACCACCCAGAGGCTCAGTCTTCGAGCTCTGCCAGGAGGTGCAACCGCCTGATCCCGGAATTCCAGGAATTGATACTTTTGAGCTCCAAATTTGAACTGGGTTGGGGCCTATAAATACCCCACCCATTCGGCACTGAAAGGTAGCAACTTACACTCGAAATCTTGATATCTTTCTGTGATTCTTAGAGCTCAAAACTGTTGTAAAGACCAAAAGTTCTCCTCCTTCTGTTCTTCAAAGTTTGAGTTGTAAAGAGAGGAGAGAAAACTTCTGTAAGGGTTGTCTCCTGAGCCCATCAAAAGGAGTGAATCTGTAAAAGGGTGGTTGGCCTTCGCCTATTGAAGGAAGGCCTCTAGTTGACGTCGGTGACCTCGTCGGTGGAGGAAGCCAAAAGTGGAGTAGGTCAAGATTGACCGAACCACTCTAAATCTCGGTTTGCATTTCCTTTGAGCATTTTACTTTCAGTGCAAACTTCTCAATAGCTTACTGCCTTCTGCGATTTTACGAACAAGTTTCTAAGTTCAGAACTTTCCGAATCTGCGTTTAGACGTAAATTGTTTTTCTGTACTATCATCATATTTCAGTTTATGTTTACGTTTTGATTTCAATCATAATTGTTTACTGCCTTCTGCGATCTTACGAACAAGTTTCTAAGTTCAGAACTTTCCAAATCTGCATTTAGACGTAAATCAGCTTTTATCGTACGAACATCGCATTTCAGTTTGTGCCTGTATTCTGCTTTCCATCATAAACTGCAAACTGCCTTCGTAGATCTACTTTAACGTCTTCTCGCTTAATCTCAAGTTAAAGTAATCTTAGAATCGGCTTTCACATCGAAATCATTTTTATCGAACGAACGCAGCTTTCGTTTTAATCGCTGAAAAATTTCCGCTGCACTAATTCACCCCCCCTGTTAGTGCTCTTGATCCTAACAATTGGTATCAGAGCTCGGTTAACTCTCAAACAGATTAAAACCCAAGAGAGATGGCTTATGCCGGAAACTAAGAGGGCCATTCTATTACACGTCCACCCATGTTCAATGGGATGGACTACACCTATTGGAAGACCCGAATGAGGATCTTTCTTATTTCTATGGATTTTGAACTTTGGAATCTTGTCGAGAATAGTTTTTCAAAGTCTTCTCTTCCAATGATCGATTGGAATGATTTGGAGAAGAAGGCTTTCGCTCTTAATGCAAAGGCTATGAATGCCTTATTTTGTGCACTTGATAAAAACGAGTTTAATCGTGTTTCGATTTCTGAAACCGCATTTGATATTTGGCACACACTCGAAGTGACTCATGAAGGCACAAGTAGAGTGAAAGAGTCAAAAATCAATCGTTTGTTACACTCTTTCGAACTTTTCCGGATGAAACCGAGTGAGACTATTGGCGACATGTTTACCCGTTTCACGGATGTCGTCAACGGTCTAAAAGGACTCGAAAAAAGTTTTTCGGATTTTGAGCTCATAAATAAGATTCTACGATCCCTTCCTAAGAGTTGGGATCCTAAAGTCACTGCTATTCAAGAGGCGAAAGATCTAAACAACTTCCCTCTTGAAGAACTAATTGGGTTATTAATGACCTACGAGATGACTTGCAAAGCTCATGAAGAGCAAGAAGACATCCTTCCAAAGAACAGGAAGGATATGGCACTTAGAACTTTGGAAGACCACTTGAAAGAAAACTCAAGTGATGAGGACTGTGACGATGACTTGGCACTTCTAACAAGAAAATTTAAAAAATTCATTAAAAGAAACAAGATTAAGAATGACACTAAAAATAAACTTGAACCCAAGAAGGACCAAGTTATTTGCTATGAGTGCAAAAAGCCGGGACACTACAAGAGTGATTGTCCCCAAGCCAAAAAGAGAACAACAAAGAAGAAGGCGCTCAAAGCAACATGGGATGATTCGAGCGCGTCCGAAGAAGAGGAGTCCAACACCGAGCAAGTTGCTCATTATGCCTTAATGGCCATCGGAGAGGAGGTAACAAATTTATTAGATGCAGATTTATCTTTCGATGAATTATTAAATGCCTTCCATGACTTATTTGATGAATGCAAGATTATCAATGGAAAATATAAATTGCTAAAAATGGAGCATGATAGTCTTACTTGTGATTTTGATAAGTTAAAAACTGAATATCATGATAGTTTAGATCCATGCATCAAATGCCATGATCTAGAAACTCTCCAAAAAGAAAACTTGCTACTTAAAGACACCTTGACGAAATTCGAGGTTGGTAGCAAGTCATTAAACATGATCCTTGCAAACAAGGGTCACGTTCCAAAAAGGAGTGGAATTTGATTTGTGAGAAGTTCTCACCAAAATCCAACCACCTTCATAAAAGGCCCCATCTTACATGTTCGACACCAAAGCAAATACAACTTTTGTTGCAAACTTGGACACAAGACGCATTATTGTCCATTCAAGAAAATTAGTCCGAATAAATTAATTTGGGTCCCTAAAGGAACAATGATAAATTCTATGCAACATTATAGACAATGTAGATCTATTTGTGAGACACCCAAAAGCAAATGGGTACCTAAAAATTATCCCTTCCTGTAAAAACATTAAAAACATAAAAATTTTAGGCTAGAGCAAGAAATAATATTCTGCTCCTTGATTCTCAATATTCATAACCCAAAAAGGAACTCGCAATGCTCTCTAGCCTAAATTACAGACGGAGATTATAAATTTAAAATCACAAATGCGACTTAGATACAACCTTATTTGACTTTTCAGAATTAGAAACGTATGATTTCGAAATTCACATATCCCCTGGATTTTCGTACCCATCAATTTCATCCGTTCATAACCTTCGAATCTAACTCTGTATTATGAAGTGACTAAGTCTGTCATGAACTTGCAAGACTTACCAACTTGAAGAAACTATCACAAACATGAACTCGTAATTACGTAAGTAAAGTTGATTGCTCTGAATGAAAATTCTCCTCAAGACAGAAAAACTCTCAAATCAGATCACACTGATCAGAACAAGTGCTCACCGCCTCAGTTGGAGGTAGCACCTCCAGTTGTCACGTGTTGCAAGCGGTTGCACCGCTCCAGCCAGAGGTGCAACCGCCCGCAACTCTGCCCCTTTTTAACCTAAGCTAGGGCCGGGGTGAAACTGACCCCAACTCACTCCCTTCCCTCCTCTGCTCTTCCAAGCCTCCTCCATCCCCATTTCTCCCATCTCAGCATCCCAAATACCCCTCATTTCGAAGCAAAGCATCAACAATCCTTCCCTTTCTTGAAGATCTCACTAAGGTACTCTCTAAGAAGCCCTTAAACTCTGTTTTTTGACTCATTTACTCTTGCTCATCACTATTGTTCTAAACAGCAGTAGTTATGAGATCTAGAAGATCCTCAAGGGACAAAGGAAAGAGGAGATTAGTAGAAGATTTTGATCTTACCCTTTTCGATTCAAAATACCATGCTGAAAAATTTTCCTTTTTCGAACTTAGGAGTGTCAATAAGGGAAAATACGTAGACTTAAATGAACTAAAAGACTTAGAGACAATCCAATGGTTTGCAAACTTAGATCTACTTCCAATTTTGCAAATTAATGAACCCATCTATCCAAGACTTGTTAGATTGTTTTACAACAACATACAAGTAGATGAAGAAGAAAGAATGTCCACCTATCTTTTAGGACAACACATCTCAATTACGGATAGATTCATTTGCGACATGATAGGCATTCCCATGAAAAGTAGAGGACTTTACTTTAGAGGATCATGGGATGATGAAACTGTTGGAACAACATACGTTGAAGCCCTAGGAACAAATTTTGCCAATCCCAACTTAGCATTTGTTCCTAAAAGTTGTGAACATCTACTGCCTCTAAACACTAAGGTACTTCATCATATCCTAACTAGCATCATTCTCCCTAAACAATACCATCATGATGAAGTAAGCCAATTAGAATTAGGAACTATGTATTTGATCATGAAAGGACATGACATCTGTCTTGGTTATCTTATCCAGCAAAACATGTTAGAACTATCTAAGAAAGACATGATGCTCCCATATGGTGGTATAATAACTAGAATAATGAAAGCCTACGATATTCTAATACCACCGGAAGAAGAAGTAATAAAAGTAGATAGATTTAGCATAATTAATAAAAATCTGTTGAATCTCGTATTTTGATGATGAAACTACTTGATATATGTTTATGATTTAATCTGCGTTTTGAGTGACGCAGGATGCTTCGATCAGGATGAGACAATTAAAGCAGGAAAATCATGTTGTGCCGAAGGATCATGTCAGAAGATTGGACGTCGGGCCGGTGGATCGGTCGACGTATCGACAGAAGGCTTCGGGCCGTGAACTCGGGCATCGGGCCAAGAAGAGCGGGTATTGTGCCAAGGATATCGGAGTTGCGGAGTCAACTGGCCGATTGGGCAATAGGCTGCAGGAGAGGACGATGCGCCGAAGAATCGGACGAAGCGTCGAGGGACCAATGACATGTCGGACAACTTGGTTAATTGCTTAGGATTATTTGTCTCGATCGAAGTTTTGATTTGTTGTGCAGGATTAACTACGATGAGAGTAAGACAAGCAGCAGGTGTTGCGCCGGAGTCAAGATCATGATCACGTTGGGAGTTCGAGAGTTCAACGGAAGTTCGGACGGTCGTCGGAGGTTCAGCAAAGAACAGATCCGAGAAGTCCAGAAGCTTGCCAAGCGAAGCTCGTCGGAACTCGCTAAGTGGATCGTCGCAAAGTCCAGGAGTATGCCGGATGTCCGCAGAAGGATCACCGAGGGTTATCGGTTGATCGACGGAAGTTGGCCGGAAACTCGCCGGAAGAAGCGATTGACGCATCGGAGCATAGCTGCAGAAGTTGTCTTAGAGTTAATCGTAGTTAGCATGATGATTAAGCATGAAAATGGGAGGTGATCCCATTAGCTTAATCTTGAGGCAATTTGGCCCCTGAAAAGATTCAAAGTGGGCCGAATGGAGTGAACCATTCGGACCCTGATTGCACCAGGAGGTGCAACCGCCCCAGCCAGGAGGTGCAACCGCCTGGGCTGTGGGGTTGGGAGGTGCAACCGCCCCAGCCAGGAGGTGCAACCGCCAGGGCTGCGAGGCTGGGAGGTGCAACCGCCCCAGCCGAGAGGTGCAACCGCCCAGAGCTCAGTCTTCGAGCTAGACTGGGCGGTGCAACCTCCTCTGCCAAGAGGTAGCACCGCCAGAGCTCAAGTTTCGAGCTCTGCCAGGCGATGCAACCACCGAGCTCAGTCTTCGAGCTCTGGCAGAGAGGTGCATCAGCCTGAGCTTAGTCTCGAGCTCTGCCAGGTGATGCAATCACCGAGCTCAGTCTTCGAGCTCTGGCAGAGAGGTGGATCAGCCTGAGCTCAGCTTGGAGCTCTGCCAGGTGATGCAACCACCGAGCTCAGTTTCGAGCTCTGCCAGGTGATGCAATCACCAAGCTCAGTCTTCGAGCTCTGCCAGGTGATGCAACCATCGAGCTCAGTCTTCGAGCTCTGGCAGAGAGAAGCAATCGGCAGAGCTCAGTCTTCGAGCTCTGCCAGGCGGTGCCACCTCTCCAGTCGAGAAGTGCAACCGCCTGATCCCAGAATTCTGGGATTTGATCGATTTGATCGTTTTGAGCTCGAATTTTGAATTGGGTTGGGGCCTATAAATACCCCACCCATTCATCACTGAAAAGATACAGACCTACACCGAAATCTTGATCTTTTCTGTGATTCTAAGAGCTCAAAAGTGTTGTAAATCCTTTAAGTCTCCTCCTTCTGTTCTTCAAGTTTTCAGTTGTAAAGTGAGGAGAGAAAGGTCTGTAAAGGTTGTCTCCTGAGCCTGTCAAAAGGAGAGAAACTGTAAAAGGGCAGTTAGCCTTCGCCCATTGAAGGAAGGCACCTAGTTGACGTCGGCAACCTCGTCGGTGGAGGAAGCCAAAAGTGGAGTAGGTCAAGGCTGACCGAACCACTCTAAATCTCTGGTTTGCGTTTATTTTCGAGCACTTTATCATTACTGCAAACCTCCTTCATTGCTACTGCTCTCTGCGCTTCCACGAACAAGTTCTAAGTGCTGTTCTTCCGAATCTGCATTCAGACGTAAATTCGTATTTTCATACATTACTGTTTACGTTTACGTTTGATTCTGCAGAACTGTCTTCCGTGCTTTTACGAACGAGCTTCTTTGCAGTTTACACTTACATTTTGATCCTATTGATAACTGCAAACTTTCCTCTACGATTTTACGAACGAGTTTCAGCATTTAGACGTAAAACTGCATTCAGACGTAAATCGGCTTTCCTCGCTCAATCATCAGATCTCAGTTCACGTTTACGTCTTGATTTCAACTGCATACTGCCTTCTGCGAGTATACAAACAAGTTTCAAAGTTTAGACGTAAATCTGCGTCTAGACGTAAAACTGCGTTTAGACGTAAATCTGCGTTTAGACGTAAATCTGAGTTTAAGACGTAAATCTGAGTTTAGACGCAAATCTGCGTTTAGACGTAAAACTGCGTTTAGACGTAAATCTGCGTTTAGACGTAAATCTGCGTTTAGACGTAAAACAGCGTTTAGACGTAAATCTGAGTTTAGACGTAAACTGTGCTTAGATGCAAAACTGCGCTTAGACGCAATCTGCGCTTAGACGCAAACTGCACTTAGATACAAACTGAGAATTTGCTTTTGCATCATAACAGTTTTTGAACGAACGCAGCCTTTGGTTTTTAATCGCTGTAAGATTTCCGCTGCACTAATTCACCCCCCCCCCTCTTAGTGCTCTCGATCCTAACAATTGGTATCAGAGCGGGGTATTTCTCATTTCGGATTTACACCCGAGAGAAATGACTTTTCAAGAGGGCTGTTCGGTCTTTCGTCCACCGTTCTTTAACGGATTGGACTACACTTATTGGAAAACTCGAATGAGAGTTTTCTTAATTTCTCTAAATCTGGATTTATGGAATATCATTGAAAACGGTTTTCAACTTCCCTCCAAACCGATGAACGAATGGTCGGTTTTGGAGAAGAAGAATTTTTCTTTAAACGCAAAGGCTATGAATGCCTTATTTTGCGCATTGGACAAAAATGAGTTCAATCGGATTTCTACGTGTGAAACGGCTTTCGATATTTGGCGCACTCTTGAAATCACGCACGAGGGAACTAGTAGAGTCAAAGACTCGAAAGTTAATATTCTACTGCTTGATTTCGAGCTTTTTCATATGAAACCAAGCGAAACCGTTGTTGACATGTACACCCGTTTTACGGATGTCGTCAATGGTTTAAAATCACTTGGTAAAAGCTTTTCGGATTTTGAACTCGTTAACAAAGTTTTGCGCTCACTTTCTAAAACTTGGGATTCAAAAGTAACTGCTATTCAAGAATCGAAAAACTTGAACCATTTTCCACTTGAAGAACTAATTGGTTCATTGATCACATATGAAATGACGTGCAATGCACGTGAAGAACTTGAGAACCACCTTCCAAAGAACAGGAAGGATTTGGAACTCTGGACAAATGAATGCCACTTGAGCGATGACTCAAGTGATGAGGACAATGATGAACAAACCAACCTTCCAAAGAACAGGAAGGATTTGGGACATAGAACATTTGAAGACCACTCGAGCATAAGCTCAAGTGATGGTGAACTTAAAATGAAACGAAAATTAAAAAGCAAAAAGAATGGAACTACTTGCTTTAAACGCAAGAAGAAGAACAAAAATTAGGATGAATCGAGCTCCTCCGAAGAAGAGAAAGTCAACAAAAGCAAGGCGGCAAACTACGCCTTAACAGCCTACAATGATGAGGTAATCGAAATCCCCCTAAATTACTTCGAAATTACATGATGCTTTTCATGATGCACTTTTCTTTTTCTTTAAATTTTGTTGAAAATTATATTTTTAATAATTTAACCATGAAAATGCAAAAATATGATCATGCTTGTAATCTTGAAAATGATAATGAAAATTGCATGTCTTATGTTAATGCAAGATAGAAATCTAATGATTTTACACCTAGTGAGATTAATCTTATGTGCTTGAGAAGCAAGAATGTATATTTTGATGATTTTCATATTGCTTTTCAATGACGATACATGGCTTTTGTCTGGAAGGCTTGATATTTTTCATTGTCTTTGTTTATTAAATATAATGTATGGTTTTGACATAAGAATAAAGATTTGAGCATGCTATTATAAAGTCAATCATAAATTAAAGAAGTTTTAGGCATTTATAAGAATCATTCAAAATTATCTTCAATGAAACCTTGCTTAATGTTGCAATGAAAATATTAAAGTTATACTTGATGATTTCAGATTTGACAAATGCTACACTTTAAATATGAATCATTCTTCAATCAGATTAAATGCTTCAATCATTTTCTAACTCTAGATGTAATATCCCTCGCTTTTAAAAATTATTAATAAAGATTTATATGTAAATTGGAGGACCTATATGTAAATATAGAAATTACAAGGACTAAACTGCTAAGTTGCAAAAAAAAAGAAAAAAAAAGGGAAAACCGAAAATTCGGTATTATCCCACCGCCTCCCACGCACTCTGTTTCTTCCAGAAACAGAGAGAGCGGTGGGGCATGAGGAGAAGAAGGAGAGTGGTAGAAGAAGAGAGGAAGAAGAGGGAGAAGAGAAGAAGAAGAAGAAGAAGAAGAAGAAGAGGGAAAAGAAGAGAGGAGGAAGAAGAGGGAGTAGAGAAGAAGAAGAAGGAGAAGAAGAAGAAGAGGAGGTGGCTGCAGCGAGGGCTGCAGCGAGAAGCTGTGGGGCGTGGGGAGAAGAAGAGAGGAAGAAGAGGGAGAAGAGAAGAAGAAGAAGAAGAAGAAGAGAAGAGGATAGCTGCGGCAAGGCTGCAGCGAGGAGGTGTGTGGGGTTGGGGAGGAAAAGGGAAGAGGAGAAGAAGAGGGAAAAGAGAGGGAAGAGGGAGAGGAGCGAGAGGTGGCAGCAGCTAGGGCTGCAGCACCTCTGTTTCCTGCAGGTGGAAACAGAGGAGAGGTGTGGGGCGTTCGAAGAGGAGAAGAAGAAGAAGAGGAAGAGAAGAGGAAGAGGAAGCAGGGGAAGAGGTTGTGATACCTCTGTTTCCTGCAAAGGAAACAGAGGAGAGGGTGTGGGTGACGTCGGGGAGAAGAAGGGGAGGAAGGAGAAGAAGAGAAGAAGAAGAAAGGAAGGAAAAGGAAGAGGAGAAGGGAAGAAAGTAGCTGCGGCTGCGGTTGTGACAGCTGCAGCTGTGGCAGGGAAAGAAGAAGAGAAAGGAAGAAGGGGAGGAGAGGAAGAAGAGTAGATATGTATATATATTTGCATGCGATGTAGATATATATTAAATATGTATATGTGTGACATGTCATATTAGGAGACCAAATCATAGAAACATCTCTCGATAAAATTAAGTCGGTAAACGTGAGGCAATTAGATTGACCCACGTGGCCTTCCATCGTTATGAGTAGGAACCGAATCCCGGTGTAGGTTGAGTTGGTCGAGTCCCTCGAGACTCACCTATATCGCGATTCGCTATCTTGCTTACGACATAGAGATGTCACCGGTGACCTGAGGGCATGATATGCTTGGTCGAGTCCCTCGAGGGTATATCATCAAATCAGACTCATCTTATAACGAAGGTGTTGACTTAACCGAGCATCATGGTTGGTCGAGTCCCTCGAGGCCATGGTGATTCGGAGGCCGAACAGGACGGGAATCACAAGGAGTTGTGATCGGCAAGAGTTGTCTACCTTTTAGGCTTAGTGTGATTGGTCGAGTCCCTCGAGGTTACACTAAGACGCTGATTGGATCCTGATCCCCACTAGAAGTCTGCCGGAGACTTCCGTTTCACGTGCTGAGGGTGTCGCGTGACTCGTTAGTAAAATAGTGGGAGCATATTAAGATAGAAGTCCATATCTTGATAGTTTATTTCTTGCAAAATCTGCATGTTATTCATTTTTTGCTACATCTTTATTTTCAGAAAATGTCGCTTTCAAATCCCTTACGTGGCATACTTGATGTCAACCGCCTCACTGGTCCAAATTATACGGATTGGCTCCGTAACTTGAGAATTGTTCTCACAGCGGAGAAAATCGTGTACGTCCTTGATACAGTGATGCCTACGCCCGAAGAAGGGGCAAGCGAGGATGAGATCGCTCGCTACGTGAAGTACATTGATGACTCCACTCTTGCTCAGTGCTATATGTTGGGCTCTATGACTCCAGAGTTACAGAGACAACATGAAAAGATGGATGCCAGATCCATTCTCCTACATGTCCGTAAATTGTTTGAGGAACAGGGAAGGACTCAACGATATGAGATATCCAAGAGCCTTTTCCGCGCTAGGATGACTGAGGGGACACCGGTTCAGAACCATGTCCTAAAGATGATTGAGTGGATAGAGAAACTCACAGGTCTAGGAATGGTCCTAGAGGATAACTTGTGTGTGGACATTGTGCTTCAGTCCCTACCAGATTCCTTTTCACAGTTCATAATGAACTTTAATATGAACAAGCTTGAGGTGACTCTCCCAAAGCTCCTCAATATGTTGAGGGAGGCAGAGAGTACTATTAAGAAAGAGAAGCCAGTTCTCTACACTGGTGAGACCAGAAAGAAAAGGAAAGCAGAAAGGTCCCTTAAGAAGGGAAAGGGCATGGGCAAACAAGGTAAAGCAAAGGTTGCTAAGAAAGACCCAACAAAGGACAAAGGCCAGTGCTTCCACTGTGGTAAAGATGGGCACTGGAAGAAGAACTGCAAAGAGTACCTTGCAGAAAGGGCGAAACAAGAAGCTTGGTGAAGCTTCAAGTACATTCATGATCAATCTCCAATTGTTAGATTTTTGTGATAGTGCATTGGTATTGGATACCAATATTGCTTATCACATCTACAATTTATTGTAAATTCTAGCAAAGCTAAGGGGAGATTGACGAGAGGAATATTGCATAAAGGTTTGTTTATGCAAGACACTACTCCACATATCATGAATGTAAGTGTCTAAGAGGAAACGAGATGAGGTGAACAGTGCATACCTGTGGCATTGTAGGCTAGGTCACATCCATGAAAGAAGGATTCAAAAGTTGCTAAATGATGGATATCTAGATCCATTCGACTATGTGTCATATGCAACTTGTGAGCCTTGCATTCGTGGAAAACTGACCAACTCTCCATTTAGTGGAACTGGAGAGAGAGCCACTGAGTTGTTGGAACTCATACATAGTGATGTATGTGGACCCATGTCAACTCATGCCATTGGAGGTTACTCCTACTTCATTACATTTACTGATGATTTCTCAAGGTATGGATATGTGTACTTAATGAAGTACAAGTCCGAGGCCTTTGAGAAATTCAGAGAGTATAAGAATGAGGTGGAGAACCAGACTGGAAAGAGTATCAAAACTCTTCGATCAGATCGAGGAGAAAAGTACTTAAGTACAGAGTTTACTCACTTCCTCAAGGACCATGGGATATTATCCCAATGGACACCTCCTTATACACCTCAGCTCAATGGTGTCTCTGAAAGGAGAAATCGTACATTATTAGATATGGTACGGTCCATGATGAGTTTCGCTGACCTACCCATCTCATTCTGGGGATATGCCCTAGAAACCGCAGCTTACCTTCTGAACAGAGTTCCAACTAAGTCGGTAGTGTCTACACCATATGAGATATGGAAAGGGAAGAAGCCTGATCTTAAGGTTGTTAAGATTTGGGGCTGCTCTGCCCATGTTAAAAGACACAACCCCGATAAGTTAGAATCAAGGACAGGGCGATGTAAATTTGTGGGATACCCCAAGGAAACTTGTGGGTATTACTTCTATCATCTCGAGGACCAAAAGGTCTTTGTAGCTAAGAGAGCAGTGTTCCTTGAGATGGAACACATTCTTGACGGAGACAGTGGGAGAATGATAGAATTGAGCGAGGTTGGAGAACCAAGCTCAAGCACCACTCTACAGCCCGAGTCTGTTCAGGTATCTAATACACAAGTTTCAACTTTACGCAGGTCTGATAGAGTATCTCATCCTCATGAGAGATATGTGGGACATATTAGAGGAGAGGATGCTGAGGATATTGATCCTCAGACCTACGAGGAGGCTATTATGAGTATAGACTCCGGGAAGTGGAAAGAAGCCATGAATTCTGAGATGGATTCTATGTACTCCAATAAGGTTTGGAACCTAGTTGATGCACCCGAAGGTATTGTACCCATCGGTTGCAAGTGGATCTTTAAGAAAAAGATCGGAGTAGATGGAAAGGTAGAGACCTATAAAGCAAGGCTAGTGGCTAAAGGGTATCGTCAAAGGCAAGGTGTTGACTACGACGAAACCTTCTCACCCGTAGCAATGCTAAAATCCATCAGAATTCTATTGGTTATTGCAGCACACTATGATTATGAGATCTGGCAGATGGATGTGAAAACCGCATTCCTCAACGGGAACCTCGAGGAGGAGGTGTATATGATGCAACCTGAGGGATTCATGTCCAAGAACTGCCCAGATAAGGTGTGTAGGTTGCTTAGATCCATTTATGGACTAAAGCAAGCTTCCCGAAGTTGGAACATAAGATTTGATGAGGCAATCAGATCATATGACTTCGTTAAGAACGAAGATGAGCCTTGTGTATACAGAAAGGTAAGTGGGAGTGCTATTAGCTTTTTGGTGTTATATGTGGATGACATCCTCATCATTGGGAATGACATAGGAATGCTATCCACAATAAAGGCTTGGTTATCTAGACACTTCTCCATGAAGGACTTAGGGGAAGCTTCCTAAATCTTGGGGATTAGAATCTATAGAGATAGATCCAAGAGGATGCTTGGCTTGTCCCAGTCCAGTTACATAGAAACCATTGTCAAAAGGTTTGGCATGGAAAATTCCAAAGGGCAAACATGAATATGATACCTTATGCCTCAGCAATAGGGTCTATCATGTATGTCATGCTATGTACTAGGCCTGATATAGCGCATGCTCTGAGTGTCACGAGCAGGTATCAGGCGGATCCAGGCTTGGAGCACTGGAAAGCAGTAAAGTGTATCCTTAAGTACTTGAGAAGGACTAAGGATCTTTTACTAGTATATGGAGGTAATAGCCTTAAGGTTAAAGGCTTCACTGACTCATGTTTTCAGTCTGATGTCGATGATAGCAAGTCGAATTCAGGGTATGTGTACACCTTGAATGGAGGAGCAGTGTGCTGGAAGAGTTCCAAGCAAGATACTACTGCTGACTCGACCACAAAGGCGAAGTATATTGCCGCATCAGATGCAGCAAAAGGAGGGAGTCTGGGTGAAGAAGTTCATCACAGATTTGGGAGTCGATACAGATAGCGACAAGTCGACTTCCTTATATTGCGACAACTATGGGGTGATTACTCAAATAAGGGAACCCGGGTCTCATCAGAAGTGTTCTGAGGAGGTTCCAGCTTATAAGAGAGATCGTAACCCGAGGAGATGTAGCAGTGGAAAGAGTTCCATCCGAAGATAACATTGCAGATCCACTGACAAAGCCGTTGTCTCAGATTGTCTTTGAGCGTCACAGGGGTCTGATGGGGATCAGACACATAGGTGATTGGCTTTAGGTCAAGTGGGAGATTGCTAGTCATAAGTGCCCAGCAAGCCAATCACGTGAGTGATGGCACGTGTGACTTGATACAGAATCTTTTTTGCTTATTATATTTTGGCGTATATCACTTTATAACTATTGCATAAATGCATATATATTGTGATGTCCTTGGATTTGTGCAATGGGAATCGGATCGTGATGAGATCACGATAATGAGACCGATTCACCTTTAAACACATATCCTAAATAATCCCGGTCATAGGTTACTCGAGAGGGACATCGTGATAACCGGATAGACTGGTGTGCTGTATACCCGTCCATATGATGGATGCAACTGGTCTCATAGCTGCTCGTGTAGGGACACTAGGGATACAGTACAGGTGCTCATTGGAGAATGAGTTCACTGATTGATCCGCTTACGGAATGCTGGATGGTTGATGATGCCTTATTGTCAGACAGCGATTCCGTAGTCCTAGTGGTGTATCTGGTCCTTAGACTTGAGACACCAAGGATGTCCTGTATGAGTGCTCCACTCTTTGATACCAGACTTATAGGTTTGGCTGTTCCCAGATCTAGTACAGCTGGTCATTGGGAGTGGTAGTCGACCTTACGAGGGCTATTGAGTGTCGACAGAGGATCATCCACTCTCGGCATCATGAGAGGAATATCCCATGTGTTCTTGCTCAGACAAATCCCTGGCCAGGGTCATTCGGGTTGAGAGAGAAAGAGTTCTCCGGGAGAATCCGATTAGAGCGAGACTCGAGTAGAAACCGTATGGGTCTGACAACACCATGCTCGATATACGGTCTCTGGGATATTAGATGGATGAGGGACTATAGGTACATGGTAACTGAGGACAGACAGGTCCAATGGATTGGATTCCCCTGTATCGTCTGGGGACTACGGCGTAGTGGCCTAGTACTTCCGTAGTCGATGAGTCGAGTGAATTATTACAGAGATAATAATTCACTGAGTTAGAAGGAGTTCTGACAGGTATGACTCACGGCCAGCTCGATATTGGGCCTAGAGGGTCACACACATATGGTAGGCATTGCGATGAGTAGAGGTTCGGATATGAGATATCCGACGGAGCCCTTGTCTTATTGGATGCAGATCCAATACCCACTAGGGAAAGGACCCATTAGGGTTTTGACACGGGATCTCTATAAATAGGAGGGATTCACAGCCTCATAGGCTAGAGTCTTTGCTTGCCCTTCCTATTCTCCTCTCCCTCTCCCCCTCAGAGTAGGCCTGGAGTTTTGAGGAGCGTCGTCGCAACCCTGCTGTGTGGATCACCGCTAGAGAGGAGGTCGCTTGACCTCCTTCACCCTCTCCTAAGGATCTGCAAGGAAACAGGGATATACGATCTCCCTAGGTAACACAATCTCTATACGCAGTTTTGTGTTTTTGCGGATTTTGCGCAACAATCTTCGCACGACGATGAACATCTTTTTGGGAATCGGGGATTTTTGTTTTCTTGTTCTTCCGCTGCGCATATGATGTCGCCCCCCCTATGATTTCCCAACAGTAAACTCCTTATGTTACTCACCATGATGTGCTTTGACTTGATCCTTGATATAGTTACCTGATATATTTTGAGCATATGTAGAGTTATAAATATCTATCGTGGTAAATATATGCCCTATGCCTTGTGGTAAATATAAACTAAATGGTTATCTCAGATTTTATATTGAAACTAAAAGTTTTGAAAACCTTGTGCTTTGATTTCCATGATAAATATAGTTTGAAAAAGTGATATACCAATGCAGTTGATAAGTCATTGTCATTGATACTAAATATCAACTAGCTGATATTTTTACAAAACCTCTAAGTGAAGAACAATTTGATTTTATAAGAAGAGAATTAGGAATGTTGATGTGTCCGAATACTTAAACTAGTTAAAATTACTTTTCGGACTTTATTGAATGATTAAATCACTTGATTGCCATGTGTTGAAATGTTTTGATTTTTGAAAAACTGTAGCATAATCTTGTCCGAATGCATGAAAGAATTCGTCTCATTTTCAGACTCGCTTAACAGCTGGAATGACAAAAATCAAACACACTCTTATGAAAAATATTTTTTTCGAAATGGATTTGATAAAATGACTTTCCTCCTTCACGCACAAAGAATTATAACATATAAGGAGAAGAAGTATTCAAAGCATTATACTTATCATGCCTTCCTTTATATGCTTGATAACTTGCTTATATTGTTCTCCTGGTATCACATCTACCATGCTTTTTGTTGATGACAAAGGGGGAGAAATATATGAATTGATTGGATGCTATAAACACTGATGCTATGATTATGTCATGCCTGCATCATCAAGAGATATATGAAATGATGCCATATATAGAAATGCAACACTTGCTAAAATATAAGAAATGTGTGCATCATGTAATGATATCAAAATCTTACTTCACAGCTTTACATGCAGCAGGAGTTGCGTCGGAGTCATGACAATGATCACGTCGGGAGTTCGAGAGCTCGACGGAAGTTCGGACAGTCGTCGGAGGTTCTGCGGGAACAAATCCGAGAAGTCCAGAAGCTTGCCAAAGAAGCTCGTCGGAACTTGCCAAGTGGATCGTCGCAAGTCCAGGAGTTTGCCAGAAGTCTGCAGGAGCATCACCGAGGGTTCATCGGATGATCGACGGAAGTTCGCCGGAAACTCGTCGGAAGAAGCGATTGACGCACCGGAGCAAGCTGCATAAATTGTCTTAGGATTTATCGTAGTTAGCACTAATGATTAAGTTGAAAATGGGAGGTGATCCCATTAGCTTAATCTTGGGGAAATTGGGCCCCTGAAAAACCCAAATTGGGCCGAATGGATCAACCCATTCGGACCCTGGTTGCTGTGGGAGGTGCAACCGCCCAAGCCAGGAGGTAGCACCACCTGGGCTAAGTCTCCCAGGGAGATTGGGCGGTGCAACCGCCCCAGCCAGGAGGTGCAACCGCCTGGGCTCAGTCTCCGAGCGAGATTGGGTGGTGCAACCTCTCCTGACAAGAGGTGGCACCACCTGAGCTCAAGTTTCGAGCTCTGCCAGGCGGTGCAACCGCCCTAATCAGGAGGTGCAACCTCCTGAGCTCGGTCTTCGAGCTCTGGCAGAGAGGTGCAACCGCCCCTGACAGAGGTGGCACTGCCCAGAGGCTCAGTCATCGAGCTCTACCAGGCGGTGCAACCGCCCCAGTCAGGAGGTGCAACCGCCAGATCCCGAAATTCCGGGAATTGATAGTTTTGAGCTCCAAATTTGAACTGGGTTAGGGCCTATAAATATCCCACCCATTCAACACTGAAAGGTAGCAACTTACACTCGAAATCTTGATATCTTTATATGATTCTTATAGCTCAAAACTGTTGTAAAGACCAAAAGTTCTCATCCTTCTGTTCTTCAAAGTTTGAGTTGTAAAGAGAGGAGAGAAAACTTTTGTAAGGGTTGTCACCTGAGCCCGTCAAAAGGAGTGAATCTGTAAAAGGGTGGTTGGCCTTCGCCTATTGAAGGAAGGCCTCTAGTTGATGTCGGTGACCTCGTCGGTGGAGGAAGCCAAAAGTGGAGTAGGTCAAGATTGACCGAACCACTCTAAATCTCGGTTTGCATTTCCTTTGAGCATTTTACCTTCACTACAAACTTCTCAATAGCTTACTGCCTTCTGCGATTTTACGAACAAGTTTCTAAGTTCAGAACTTTCCGAATCTGCGTTTAGACGTAAATCATTTTTCTGTACGATCATCATATTTCAATTTACGTTTACGTTTTAATTTCAAACATAACTGTTTACTGCCTTCTGCAATCTTACGAACAAGTTTCTAAGTTCAGAACTTTCCAAATATGCGTTTAGACGTAAATCAGCTTTTATCGTACGAACGTTGCATTTTAGTTTGCGCTTGTATTCTGCTTTCCATCATAAACTGCAAACTGCCTTCGTAGATATACTTTAACGTCTTCTCGCTTAATCTCAAGTTAAAGTAATCTTAGAATCGGCTTTCACATTGAAATCGTTTTTATCGAACGAACGCAGCTTTCGTTTTAATCGCTGAAAAATTTCCGCTGCACTAATTCACCCCCCCTCTTAGTGCTCTTGATCCTAACATCCGCTCCGTCAGAATGACCCATGGAACAACATGATCCTGCTCTTGCCTCTGCAAGAGTTCATGTCCTTGACCTCTGTCCAACGAAAGCACTATGCCTCCGCTCAATGTTCCATCTTCTATATTGGCTCCCTTTATGCGGCTTGGGTACTTCGCCAAGTTACACTCAAGTTGCTCCGCTCCTCATTTTTGCATTGAGTTGATAGTGGCCCTCGCGCCCACCATTCCACGGGTCAGCCCTCCCTTGAGTCCGATTTGCTAGTCATAGGTGCCCAGCAAGCCAATCACGTGAGTGATGGCACGTGTGACTTGATACAGAATCTTTTTGCTTATTATATTTTGGCATATATCACTTTATAACTATTACATAAATGCATATATATATATATATATATATATATATATATATATATATATATATATATATTGTGATGTCCTTGGATTTGTGCAATGGGAATCGGACCGTGATGAGATCATGATAATGAGATCGATTCACCTTTAAACACATATCCTAAATAATCCCGGTCATAGGTTACTCGAGAGGGACATCGTGATAACCGGACATACTGGAGTACTGTATACCCATCCATATGATGGATGCAGTTGGTCTCATAGCTGCTCGTGTAGGGACACTAGGGATATAGTACAGGTGCTCATTGGAGAATGAGTTCACTAATTGATCCACTTACGAAATGTTGGATGGTTGATGATGCCTTATTGTCAGACAACGATTCCATAGTCCCAGTGGTATATCTGGTCCCTAGACTTGAGATACCAAGGATGTCCTGTATGAGTGCTCGACTCTTTGATACCAGACTTATAGGTTTGGCTGTCCCAAATCTAGTACAGCTGGTCATTGGGAGTGGTAGTCGACCTTACGAGGGCTATTGAGTGTCGATAGAGGATCATCCACTCTCGGCGTCATGAAAGGAATATCCCATGTGTTCTTGCTCAGACAAATCCCTGGCCAGGGTCATTCGGGTTGAGAGAGAAAGAGTTCTCCGAGAGAATCCAATTAGAGCGAGACTCGAGTAGAAACCGTGTGGGTC
Organism: Musa acuminata AAA Group; assembly: GCF_036884655.1. NCBI lineage: Eukaryota > Viridiplantae > Streptophyta > Magnoliopsida > Zingiberales > Musaceae > Musa > Musa acuminata. Next base: position 21,414,806 of record NC_088352.1, on the reverse strand, counting down.
TGACAACACCATGCTCAATATACGGTCTCTGGGATATTAGATGGATGAGGGACTATAGGTACACTGTAACTGAGGACAGACAGGTCCAATGGATTGGATTCCCCTGTATCGTCTGGGGACTACTGCATAGTAGCCTAGTACGTCCGTAGTCGATGAGTCAAGTGAATTATTACAAAGATAATAATTCACTGAGTTAGAAGGAGTTCTAATGGGTATGACTCACGACCAACTCGATATTGGGCCTAGAGGGTCACACACATATGGTAGGCATTGCGATGAGTAGAGGTTCGGATATGAGATATCCGACGGAGCCCTTGTCTTATTGGATGCAGATCCAATACCCACTAGGGGAGGACCCATTAGGGTTTGACAGGGGACCTCTATAAATAGGAGGGATTCAGAGCCTCATAGGCTAGAGCCTTTGCTTGCCTTTCCTATTCTCCTCTCCCTCTCCACCTCAGAGCAGGCCTGGAGTTTTGAGGAGCGTCGTCGCAACCCTGCTATGTGGATCACCGCTAGAGAGGAGGACGCTTGACCTCCTTCACCCTCTCCTAAGGATCTGCAAGGAAACAGGGATATACGATCTCCCTAGGTAACACAATATACTCTATACGCAGTTTTAAGTTTCGCCAATTTTGCGCACCAATCTTCGCACGACGACGAACATCTCTTTGGGAATTGGGGTTTTAGTTTTTCTTGTTCTTCCGCTGCGCATGTGATGTCGCCCCCAAGATTTCCCAATAGTGGTATCAGAGCCAGGTTGTTCGTGTGAATGATTGGTTTTGAATTGCGTGTGTTGTGTTTATGAAGAATTTTGACGTCAAAATCGTTGACGCAAAAACAAGGAAAGGCAGCAACAGTTGCTGCCCACGATCTGCATGCGTGTAGCGTAGCCGAAGGCGGGCAGCTTTGGGGCTGCGTCTGCAGTAGCCGGCCAGCGGCCTGCTTACAGCAGGCTTGTGTCCGGCGGGGCTGGCAGCCCGCGGGCAGATCGGGCGCCTCTGCTCGCTGGGTGAGACGCTGCAGGGCAGCGGCGCCTGCCACCGCTGCTCCCGCGGGCGAAACCCCCCCCCACAGGGTTGGCGGCCCGGTGGGACAGCACCGCCTGCGGGCGTTGCCCCACCGGTAGAATCGCCCGCGGGGGCGCCCACCTGCAGCGGCAGCGCCGCCAGCGGGCGTGCCGCCTGTAGGCGAGGGCAGCGCCCTCGCCCCGCCGCACAGGCCGCCGCCAGTAGGGTGGCGGCGGCAGCAGCAGTAAGAGGGAATTAGGGTTTTGGGCAAAAAGATAGTTTTGCCCCTGTGAATTTGAGAAATTCTAGTTTCTATCTTTTATCTAAATTACAAAAATACCCTTAGGAATTGAGAAATTCCCTACATGTCCCTAATTTCAGAAAATATTAATTAATTAAAAGGTTTAGTTGATTATTATTTTTATTATTATCTAGTAGTCCTACATGATGATGATTATTTATACATGTGATGTATGATGTGTGGACGGATGATCATGGACCGTGTGATGTGTGTACTTGTGATTATCATTATTGAGGTCTGCGAGCCTCCATTATATTTCTCGTTTATTGTCGGGCCTGCGTGCCTATGATTAAGTTGTAATCACATGAGGAGGCACAACGGGAGCGTGGATGCGATAGCGGGACCCACGAGACGGACGATCGTGATGCATGAAGATGCATCAAGATGTCGACGGAACCGACGAGGACGAGATGGACGATCACAGGGCATGGAGATGCACCGTTGCACATATAGATCTTGATGTGAGTGATTAGGTCTACTGGCTCGGGCCTAATCATATTAGGTTGTGGTCTATGATCATCTGGTGTGATTGCTTATACACATACTAGATATGTATATATATTTGCATGCGATGTAGATATATATTAAATATGTATATGTGTGACATGTCATATTAGGAGACCAAATCATAGAAATATCTCTCGATAATATTAAGTCGGTAAACGTGAAACAATTAGATTGACCCACGTGGCCTTCCATCGTTATAAGTAGGAACCGATTCCCGATGTAGGTTGAGTTAGTCGAGTCCCTCGAGACTCACCTATATCGTGATTCGTTATCTTGCTTATGACATGGAGATGTCACCGGTGACCTGAGGGCATGGTATGCTTGGTCGAGTCCCTCGAGGGTATATCGTCAAATCAGACTCATCTTGTAACGAAGGTGTTGACTTAACCGAGCATCATGGTTGGTCGAGTCCCTCGAGGCCATGGTGATTCGGAGGCCGAACAGGACGGGAATCACAAGGAGTTGTGATCGGCAAGAGTTGCCTACCTTTTAGGCTTAGTGTGATTGGTCGAGTCCCTCGAGGTTACACTAAGACGCTGATTGGATCCTGATCCCCACTAGAAGTCTGCCGGAGACTTCCGTTTCACGTGCTGAGGGTGTCGCGTGACTCGTTAGTAAATAGTGGGAGCATATTAAGATAGAAGTCCATATCTTGATAGTTTATTTCTTGCAAAATCTGCATGTTATTCATATCTTGATAGTTGATAGTTTATACACCTCAGCTCAATGGTGTCTCTAGAAGGAGGAATCATACGTTATTGGATATGGTACGGTCCATGATAAGTTTCGCTGACCTACCCATCTTATTCTGGCGATATGCCCTAGAAACCGCAGCTTACCTTCTGAACGGAGTTCCAACTAAGTCGGTAGTGTCTACACCATATGAGATATGGAAAGAAAAAAAGCCTGATCTTAAGGTTGTTAAGATTTGGGGCTGCCCTACCCACGTCAAAAGACATAACACGGTATGTTAGAATCAAGGACAAAGTGATGCAAATTTGTGGGATACCCCAAGGAAACTTGTAGGTATTATTTCTATCATCTCGAGGACCAAAAGGTCTTTGTAGCTAAGAGAGCAGTGTTCCTTGAGAAGGAACACATTCTTGGCGGAGACAGTGGGAGAATGATAGAGTTGAGCGAGGTTGGAGAACCAAGCTCAAGCACCACTCTACAGCCCGAGTCTGTTCAGGTACCTAATACACAAGTTTCAACTTTACGCAGGTCTGATAGAGTATCCCATCCTACTGAGAGATATGTGCGACATATTAGAGGAGAGGATGTTGAGGATATTGATCCTCAGACCTACAAGAAGGCTATTATGAGTATAGACTCCGGGAAGTGGCAAGAAGCCATGAATTCTGAGATGGATTCTATGTACTCTAATAAGGTTTGGAACCTAGTTGATGCGCCCGAAGGTATTGTACCCATCGGTTGCAAGTGGATCTTTAAGAAAAAGATCGGAGTAGATGGAAAGGTAGAGACTTATAAAGCAAGGCTACTGGCTAAGGGGTATCGTCAAAGGCAAGGTGTTGACTACGACGAAACTTTCTCACCCGTAGCAATGCTAAAATCCATCAAAATTCTATTGGCTATTGCAGCACACTATGATTAAGAGATCGGGCAGATGGATGTGAAAACCGTATTCCTCAATAGGAATCTCGAGGAGGAGGTGTATATGATGCAACCTGAGGGATTCGTGTCCAAGAACTGCCTAGTTAAGGTGTGTAGGTTGCTTAGATCTATTTATGGACTAAAGCAAGCTTCCAGAAATTAGAACATAAGATTTGATGAGGCAATCAGATCTTATGACTTTGTTAAGAACGAAGATGAGCCTTGTGTGTACAGGAAGGTAAGTGGGAGCACTATCACATTTTTGGTGTTATATGTGGATGACTTCCTAATCATTGGGAACCACGTAGGAATGCTATCCACAGTAAAGGCTTGGTCATCTAAACACTTCTCCATGAAGGACTTTGGGGAAGCATCCTATATCTTGGGGATTAGAATCTATAGAGATAGATCCAAGAGGATGCTTGGCTTGTCCTAGTCCAGGTACATAGAAACCATTATCAAAAGGTTTGGCATAAAAAATTCCAAGAGAGGTCTCATACCGATGAGACATGGAATATCGCTTTCTACGAGTATGTCCCCAAAGACTCCAGAAGAAAGGGCGAACATGAATATGATACCTTATGCCTCAGCAATAGGGTCTATCATGTATGTTATGCTATGTACTAGGCCTGATATAGCGCAGGCTCTGAGTGTCACGAGAAGGTATCAGGCGGATCCAGGCTTGGAGTACTGGAAAGTAGTAAAGTGTATCCTTAAGTACTTGAGAAGGACTAAGGATCTTTTACTAGTATATGGAAGTAATAGCCTTAAGGTTGAAGGCTACACTGACTCAAGTTTTTAGTCTGATGTCGATGATAGCAAGTCGAATTCAGAGTATGTGTACACCTTGAATGGAGGAGCAGTGTGCTGGAAGAGTTCCAAGCAAGATACCACTGCTGACTCGACCACAGAGGTGGAGTATATTGATGCATCAGATGCAGCAAAGGAGGGAGTCTGGGTGAAGAAGTTCATCACAGATTTGGGAGTCGTGCCTTGTAGCGAGGAGTCGATCTCCTTATATTGTGACAACAACGGGGCGATTACTCAAATAAGGGAACCCGGGTCTCATCAGAAGTGTTCCGAGGAGGTTCCACCTTATCAAAGAGATTGTAACCCGAGGAGATGTAGCAGTGGAAAGAGTTCCATCCGAAGATAACATTGCAGATCCACTGACAAAGCCGTTATCTCAGATTGTCTTTGAGCCTCACAGGGTTCTGATGGGAATCAGACACATAGGTGATTGGCTTTAGGTCAAGTGGGAGATTGATAGTCATAGGTGCCCAGCAAGACAATCACGTGAGTGATGGCACGTGTGACTTGATACAGAATCTTTTTGCTTATTATATTTTGGCATATATCACTTTATAACTATTGCATAAATGCATATATATATATATATATTGTGATGCCCTTGGATTTATGCAATGGGAATCGGATCGTGATGAGATCACGATAATGAGATCGATTCACCTTTAAACACATATCCTAAATAATCCCGGTCATAGCTTACTCGAGAGGGACATCGTGATAACCGGACAGACTGGTGTGCTGTATACCCGTCCATATGATGGATACAGTTAGTCTCATAGCTACTCGTGTAGGGACACTAGGGATACAGTACAGGTGCTCATTGGAGAATAAGTTCACTGATGGATCCGCTTACGGAATGCTAGATGGTTGATGATGCCTTATTGTCAGACAGTGATTCCGTCGTCCTAGTGGTGTATCTGGTTCTTAGACTTGAGACACCAAGGATGTCTCAGATCCTGTATGAGTGCTCCACTCTTTGATACCAGACTTATAGGTTTGGCTGTCCCAGATCTAGTACAACTGGTCATTGGGAGTGGTAGTCGACCTTACGAGGGCTATTGAGTGTCGATAGAGGATCATCCACTCTCGGCGTCATGAGAGGAATATCTCATGTGTTCTTGCTCAGACAAATCCCTGGCCAGGGTCATTCGGGTTGAGAGAGAAAGAGTTCTCTGGGAGAATCCGATTAGAGCGAGACTCGAGTAGAAACCATATTGGTTTAACAACACCATACTCGATATACGGTCTTTGGGATATTACATGGATGAGGGACTATAGGTATATGGTAACTGAGGACAGACAAGTCCAATGGATTGGATTCCCCTGTATCGTCTGGGGACTACGACGTAGCAGCCTAGTACGTCCGTAGTCGATGAGTCAAGTGAATTATTACAGAGATAATAATTCACTGAGTTAGAAGGAGTTCTAACGGGTATGACTCACGGTCAGCTTGATATTGGGCCTAGAGGGTCACTCACATATGGTAGGCATTGCAATGAGTAGAGGTTCGGATTTGAGATATCCGACGGAACCCTTGTCTTATTGGATGCAGATCCAATACCCACTAGGGGAGGACCCATTAGAGTTTGATAGGGGACCTCTATAAATAGGAGGGATTCAGAGCCTCATAGGCTAGAGCCTTTGCTTGCCTTTCCTATTCTCCTCTCCCTCTCCACCTCAGAGCAGGCCTGGAGTTTTGAGGAGCGTCGTCGCAACCCTGCTGTGTGGATTACCGTTAGAGAGGAGGACACTTTACCTCCTTCACTCTCTCCTAAGGATCTGCAAGGAAACAGTGATATACGATCTCCCTAGGTAACACAATCTACTATATACGCAGTTTTAAGTTTCACGGATTTTGTGCACCAATCTTCGCACAACGACGAGCATCTTTTTAGGAATCGAGGATTTTGTTTTCTTGTTCTTCCGCTGCGCATATGATGTCACCCCCAAGATTTCCCAACAAGATATCCAAGAGCCTCTTCTGCGCTAGGATGACTGAGGGGACACCGGTTCAGAAGCATGTCCTAAAGATGATTGAGTGGATAAAGAAACAAAGGTATAGGAATTGTCCTAGAGGATAACTTGTGTGTGGACATTGTGCTTCAGTCCCTACTAGATTCCTTTTCACAGTTCATAATGAATTTTAATATGAACAAGCTTGATGTGACTCTCCTAGAGTTCCTCAATATGTTGAGGGAGGCAAAGAGTACTATTAAGAAAGAGAAGCCTGTTCTCTACACTGGTGAGACAAAAAAGAAAAGGAAAGCAGAAAGGTCACTTAAGAAGGGAAAGGGCAAGGGCAAACCAGGTAAAGCAAAGGTTGCTAAGAAAGACCCAGCAAAGGACAAAGGCCAATGCTTCCACTGTGGTAAAGATGGGCACTAGAAGAGAAACTGCAAAGAGTACCTTACAGAAAGGGCGAAATAAAAGCTTGATGAAGCTTCAGGTACATTCATGATCAATCTCCAATTGGCAGATTTTTGTGATAGTGCATTGGTATTGGATACCAGTATTGCTTATTACATCTACAATTTATTGTAAATTCTAGCAAAGCTGAGGGGAGATTGACGAGAGGAATATTGCATAAAGGTTTGTTTATGCAAGATACTACTCCACATATCATGAATGTAAGTGTCTAAGAGGAAACGAGATGAGGTGAACAGTGCATACCTATAGCATTGTAGGCTAGGTCATATCTATGAGGGAATGCTTCAAAAGTTGCTAAATGATGGATATCTAGATCCATTCGACTATGTGTCATATGCAACTTGCGAGCCTTGCTTTCGTGGAAAACTAACCAACTCTCCATTTAGTGGAACTGGAGAGAGAGCCACTAAGCTATTGGAACTCATACATAGTGATGTATGTGGACCCATGTCAACTCATGTCATTGGTGGTTACTCCTACTTCATTACATTTACTGATGATTTCTCAAGGTATGGATATGTGTACTTAATGAAGTACAAGTCCGAGGCCTTTGAGAAATTCAGAGAGTATAAGAATGAGGTGGAGAACCAGACTGGAAAGAGTATTAAAACTCTTCGATCATATCGAGGAGAAAAGTACTTAAGTACAGAGTTTACTCAGTTCCTCATTAACCATGGGATATTACCCCAATGGACACCTCCTTATACACCTCAGCTCAATGGTGTCTCTTAAAGGAGAAATCGTACGTTATTAGACAAGGTACGATCCATGATGAGTTTCGTTAACCTACCCATCTTATTCTAGGGATATGCACTAGAGACCGCAGCTTACCTTCTGAACAGAGTTCCAACTAAGTCGGTAGTGTCTACACCATATGAGATATGGAAAGGGAAGAAGCCTGATCTTAAGGTTGTTAAGTTTTGGGGTGCCTTGCCCACGTTAAAAGACACAATCCCGATAAGTTAGAATCAAGGACAGAGCGATGCAAATTTGTGGGATACACCAAGGAAACTTATAGGTATTATTTCTTTCATCTCAAGGACCAAAAGGTCTTTGTAGCTAAGAGAGCAGTGTTCCTTGAGAAGGAACACATTCTTGGCGGAGATAGTGGAAGAATGATAGAGTTGAGCGAGGTTGGAGAACCAAGCTCAAGCACCACTCTACAGCCCGAGTCTGTTCAGGTGCCTAATACACAAGTTTCAACTTTACGCAGGTCTGATAGAGTATCCCATCCTCTTGAGAGATATGTAGGACATATTAGAGGAGAGGATGTTGAGGATATTGATCCTCAGACCTACGAGGAGGCTATTATGAGTATAGACTCCAGGAAGTGGCAAGAAGCCATGAATTCTGAGATGGATTCTATGTACTCCAATAAGGTTTGAAACCTAGTTGATGCGCCCGAAGATATTGTACCTATCGGTTGCAAGTGGATCTTTAAGAAAAAGATAGGAGTAGATGGAAAGGTAGAGACCTATAAAGCAAGGCTAGTGGCTAAAGGGTATCGTCAAAGGCAAGGTGTTGACTATGATGAAACCTTCTCACCCGTAGCAATACTAAAATCCATCAGAATTCTATTGGCTATTGCAGCACACTATGATTATAAGATCTGACAGATGGATGTGAAAACCACATTCCTCAATGGGAACCTCAAGGAGGAGGTGTATATGATGCAACATGAGGGATTCGTGTCCAAGAACTGCCCAGATAAGGTGTGTAGGTTGCTTAGAGCCATTTATGGACTAAAGCAAGCTTCCCGAAGTTGGAACATAAGATTTGATGAGGTAATCAGATCTTATGACTTCGTTAAGAACGAAGATGAGCCTTGTGTGTATAGGAAGGTAAGTGGGAGCGTTATCACCTTTTTGGTGTTATATGTAGATGACATCCTCATCATTGGGAACGACGTAGGAATGCTATCCACAGTAAAGGCTTGGTTATCTAGACACTTCTCCATGAAGGACTTAGGGGAAGCACCCTATATCTTGAGTATTAGAATCTATAGAGATAGATCCAAGAGGATGCTTGGCTTGTCCCAGTCTAGGTACATAGAAACCATTGTCAAAAGGTTTGGCATGGAAAATTCCAAGAGAGGTCTCATACCGATGAGACATGGAATATCGCTTTCTACGAGTATGTCCCCAAAGACTCCAGAACGAACATGAATATTATACCTTATGCCTCAGCAATAGGGTCTATCATGTATGTCATGCTATGTACTAGGCCTGATATAGCGCAGGCTCTGAGTGTTACGAGCAAGTATCAGGCGGATCCAGGCTTGGAGTACTGGAAAGCAGTAAAGTATATCCTTAAGTACTTAGAAGGACTAAGGATCTTTTACTAGTATATGGAGGTAATAGCCTTAAGGTTGAAGGCTACACTAACTCAAGTTTTCAGTCTGATGTCGATGATAGCAAGTCGAATTCAGGGTATGTGTACACCTTGAATGGAGGAGCAGTGTGCTGGAAGAGTTCCAAGCAAGATACCACTACTGACTCGACCACAGAGGTGGAGTATATTGCTGCATTAGATGCAGCAAAGGAGGGAGTCTGGGTGAAGAAGTTCATCACAGATTTGGGAGTCATGCCGAGTAGCGAGGAGCCGATCTCCTTATATTGCGACAACAACGGGGCGATTACTCAAATAAGGGAACCCGGATCTCATCAGAAGTGTTCTGAGGAGGTTTCACCTTATCAGAGAGATCGTAACCCCAAGGAGATGTAGCAGTGGAAAGAGTTCCATCCGAAGATAACATTGCAGATCCACTGATAAAGCCGTTGTCTCAGATTGTATTTGATCGTCACAGGAGTCTGATGGGGATCAGACACATAGGTGATTGGCTTTAGGTCAAGTGGGAGATTGCTAGTCATAGGTGCCCAACAAGCCAATCATGTGAGTGATGGCACATGTGACTTGATACAGAATCTTTTTTCTTATTATATTTTGGCGTATATCACTTTATAACTATTGCATAAATGTATATATATATATTGTGATGTCCTTAGATTTGTGTAATGGGAATCAGATCGTGATGAGATCACGATAATGAGATCGATTCACCTTTAAACACATATCCTAAATAATCCCGGTTATAGGTTACTCGAGAGGGACATCGTGATAACCGGACAGACTAGTATGCTGTATACCCGTCCATATGATGGATGCAGTTGGTCTCATAGTTGCTCGTGTAGGGACACTAGGGATACAGTACAGGTGCTCATTGGAGAATGAGTTCATTGATTGATCCGCTTATGAAATGCTGGATGGTTGATGATGCCTTATTGTCAGACAGCGATTCCGTAGTCCTAGTGGTATATCTGGTCCTTAGACTTGAGACAGGATATCCTATATGAATGCTCCACTCTTTGATACCAGACTTATAGGTTTGGCTATCCCAGATCTAGTAAAACTGGTCATTGGGAGTGGTAGTCGACCTTACGAGGGCTATTGAGTGTCGATAGAGGATCATCCACTCTCGGCGTTATGAGAGGAATATCCCATGTGTTCTTGCTTAGACAAATCCCTGGCTAGGGTCATTCGGGTTGAGAGAGAAAGAGTTCTCCGGGAGAATCCGATTAGAACGAGACTCGAGTAGAAACCGTATGGGTCTGACTACACCATGCTCGATATACGGTCTCTGGGATATTAGATGGATGAGGGACTATAGGTACACGGTAACTGAGGACAGACAGGTCCAATGGATTGGATTCCCCTGTATTGTTTGGGGACTACGGCGTAGTGGCCTAGTACGTCCGTTGTCGATGTGTCAAGTGAATTATTACAGAGATAATAATTCACTGAGTTAGAAGGAGTTTTGACGGGTATGACTCACGGCCAGCTCGATATTGGGCTTAGAGGGTCACACACATATGGTAGGCATTGCGATGAGTAGAGGTTCATATATGAGATATCCGACGGAGCCCTTGTCTTATTGGATGCATATCTAATACCCACTGGGGGAGGACCCATTAGGGTTTGTTAGGGGACCTCTATAAATAGGAGGGATTCAGAGCCTCATAGGCTAGAGCCTTTGCTTGCCTTTCCTATTCTCCTCTCCCTCTCCACCTCAGAGCAGGCCTGGAGTTTTGAGGAGCGTTGTCGCAACCCTGCTGTGTGGATCACCGCTAGAGAGGAGGACGCTTGACCTCCTTCACCCTCTCATAAGGATCTGTAAGGAAACAGGGATATACGATCTCCCTAGGTAACACAATCTACTCTATACGCAGTTTTAAGTTTCGTGAATTTTGCGCACTAATCTTCGCACGACGACGAACATCTCTTCGGGAATCGGGGTATTTGTTTTTCTTGTTCTTTCGCTGCGTATGTGATGTCGCCCCCAAGATTTCCCAACACGATTTCCATATCGACTCCAAGTGTGCCTTCATTTGTGTTGCTTTGGGTCGCTCCCCCACTTGATCTCGCAATGCATCCACCAATGCATTCTCTCAAGCGAGATCATGCGACGACTCCTCGCCGCTTGCTCAGTCTATTGAGCTTCGTGGAATTGTTGTTTGTTGAGGTACCCCTCCTCAACTTGTGAGGTCCGTCCCACATGATTCTCTCTTTGGAGAGCCGGGACATATCCCTCTTGGATAACCATCCCGTTGGAGCAACATGTCTCTTCGTTTTGGAGACCACCATCCCCTTGGACTACTTTGATCTACTGAACAAACTGTGTATTGTTCTGCCTCCTGCAAACACACTTGCTAGATTGCGACTCCACGTCAATACAACCCCTGTTGCACCACTCAAGGCCTAGCAACATGCTAAACTCATTGCACACTTCAGCCTCCTACGGACGTATCCTTCACATGCTGAAGAGAAAGTTTCAATGCTCTATGGCGCCGAGTTTCGGTTGCCTTGGGATGGCCGCGAACATTCCATCGTCCGCATATAAGCCCATGCATGAGTACGAATTCTTTGAGTTAGCAATTTCCCTCACCTTTATGAGCTTTGCATAACTCTTTCGGTCGCTGAGCAACTCATTCCACCTTGGATAGTCTCATCCTTTACCAAGCGTCTCGCTTGCCTTGAGCACCATCAAGTATGGTTGTCAACGTTGAGCCGTAGCTCAAACTCAGCCATCCCAACCTTTGTGCGCTCCACATTCTTCCAAGCTTGTCTGTTCTCGTGGTACCTCTTGCACGAAGGGTTGGCCATTCCTCTGAATGCCAATCTCAGATGCCCGCTCCTCCAAGCGACTCCTTTTCCCTATATCTCCATGCCCGTTTTCCCCCAAATGGTCGTGCGTGTGCTGACTGTCCTCAACGCAGCCCTGCTAGGTCTCCCACGTTTGCATGCTAAGTGTTTCTATGAGTGCTTGTCCCACTCTAATACCATATGTGACGGACTTAGCTGGTTTTGCCTAAGTCATGTGGCACCATTACGTGTTCGTCCGTAAATATCAGCCTCTCCGAAGCCTCCCATGGTCCTTTAGGACCCACAAAAATGAGAACAGGATAGAGAAAACACCTCACTCGGGATCCACAAACAAACATTTCCAAAAACACTTCATAGACAATGCAAATTATTAACAGACTTTACAAGCTCTGAACAGTTGCACAACAAAGGGTAAAATAGTCTACTATAGACCGAAAATCTCTCACACGTGTCCACATGACACAACCTTTATTTACAAGCCTAAAGCGGCCACCAACCTAACTAAAATGAGACTATTAAGCCTTCGGCCGTCCCTCTACATGCTGTACAAAGCATGAACATACCAAAAGACACAGACATACATAAGCATTACATCAAACATCCTGTTTAGAAGTTTGTCCGTGACAATATGACCCTTTTAAAATTTCATACAATACACATAAGGATAAATGGGCAATAAATAAATTAATGACCATGTGTGTTCAAGAAAAAGAGAGGCTAGTGATGAAATTGGGTGAGAGTGCATTGGTGGTAACCACTCGCGGGAAGAATAAAACTGACAAACATCAAGCCAATCAGAAAGCTCATCAACAGGGAAAAGGTAAAATAATATCAAGAAAGAAGTAAGGTGTTTCTTTTGTAAAAGAAAGAGACACATGAAGAAGGAGTGCACGAAATTCCAACAATGGCTTGAAAAGAAAGGTAAACTAACCTCGTTTGTGTGTTATGAATCTAATATGGTTAATGTTAATATTAACATATGGTGGATTGACTCTGGATTAACAATCCATATTGCAAACTCTTTGCAGGGTATGCAAAACCTAAGGAATCCAGTGGGAAGTGAGCAAAACATCTTATCAGGAAATAAGATGGGTTCACATGTGGAGGCAATTGGAACATGCATTTTAACTTTAAATAGTGGTTTTGTTTTAACATTGGAAAGGACCTTTTATGTACCAAGTTTCTCACGAAACTTAATTTCTGTTTCCAGACTCGTACCATTTGGGTATTCCTTTAATTTTAAAGACACATCATTTCGTTTATTATATAAATCTAATTATGTTGGGAATGATATTTTGTTTGATAGTCTTTACCGTATTTTATTACAAAATAATAATACTTAAAGTTCAATGCATGTTCAAGCTGGCATTCAGAGGTCTAATATTAATAAGAGGTCTAATATTAATAAGGACTCTTCTATATTATGACATCGGAGATTAGGATATATCTCCATAGAGAGAATTAAGAGATTAGTTAAAGATCGGGTACTTAGTACTCTTGATTTTACTAATTTTAAGACTTATGTGGACTGCATTAAGGGAAAGCAGACCAATAAGTCCAAAAAGGGTGCTAATAGGAGTTCAGACTTATTAGAGATAATTCATACTGATATATGTTGTCCAGACATAGACATACATGGCATCGGAGATTAGGACATATCTCCATAGAGAGAATTAAGAGATTAATTAAAGATGAGGTACTTAGTACTCTTGATTTTACTAATTTTAAGACTTGTATGGACTGTATTAAGGGAAAGCAGACCAATAAGTCCAAAAAGAGTGCTAATAGGAGTTCAGACTTATTAGAGATAATTCATACTGATATATGTTGTCCTGACATAGACATACATGGTCAGAAATACTTCATCTCCTTTATAGATGATTACTCACGATATATGTATATATATTTGCTTCATAACAAAAATGAAACATTGGATGTCTTCAAAATCTTTAAGGCTGAAGTTGAGAACCAACGTGGTAAACAAATTAAAATTATGAGATCAAATAGAGGTAGAGAATATTATGGTAGATATATTGAAAATGGACAAGCACTTGGTCCTTTTGCTAAGTTTCTTCAAGAACATGGGATAGTTGTCCAATACACTATGTCTGGTTCTCTAGGCCAGAATGGTGTTGCAGAAAGAAGAAACTGAACATTATTAGACATAGTGCGGAGTATGCTTAGCAACTCCAATCTTCCTAAGTTTTTGTGGACTGAAGCACTAAAGACGGCTGTATATATATTAAACCAAGTTCCAACCAAGGCTGTCCAAATGACACAATTTGAATTATGAAAAGATTGGAAACCGAGTTTGCGATATATGCGCGTTTGGGGATGTCCGTCTGAAGTCAGGATATATAATACACAAGAGAAGAAATTGGACCCGAGGACTATTAGTAGGTATTTCATTGCATATGCCGAAAAGTCCAAAGGTTACATGTTCTATTGTCCATCTCACACAACTAGGATTGTGGAATCAAGAAACGCTAAATTTCTTGAGGATGATGTGATTAGTGGGAGCGATCATTTCAGGAACATAGTTTCCGCACATGATCATATAGAATCTCAACCTTCCACATCAAATAATAGATTGGTTATAGTTCATAGCACTCCTCAAGTACAAACTAGTGTTGAACAACCAATCATTGAAATTCCATAAGTTGTTGATAGTATTCTAATAGATCAAGTAATTCAGGAATTGCAACAAGCTCCTGAACAACTAGATGAATCACAAGTTCCTCATAAAAACATTGGTACATTATTAAGAAGATTTACTAGAAATAAAAGATCACCAATCCCTAGTGATTATGTTGTATACCTACAAGAATCTGACTATAATATTGGAGCCAAAAATGATCTTGAAATATTTTTACAAGCCATGAGTTGCAAAGAATCAAATTTGTGGCATGATGTTATGAAAGAAGAGATGAATTCCATGATGGGTAATGGAGTCTGGGATCTTATAGAGTTACCTAATAAAGCAAAGGCTATTGGTTGCAAATGAGTCTTTAAAACTATGAAAGATTCGTTAGGCAACATTGAGAGATACAAGGCAAGAATTGTTGCAAAAAGATTTACTCAAAAAGAGGGAATTGATTATACAGAATCATTTTCTCCTGTAGCTAAGAAAGATTCTCTACATATTATTTTGGCATTAGTTGCTTATTTTGACCTTAAGTTGCAACAAATAGATGTGAAAATGATATTTCTTAATGGAGATATAGAGGAAGAGGTTTATATGAAACAACCTGAAGGTTTCTCCTCTAATGTTGGTGAGCACTTGGTTTGTAAACTTAGGAAGTCTATATACGGTTTCAAACAAGCCTTTCGCCAATGGTATTTTAAATTCTATGAAGCGATTTCTTTATTTGGATTTGTTGAAAATCTCATGGATCAATACATATACCAGAAGGTTAGTGGAAGTAAAATATGTTTTCTTGTTTTATACGTAGATGATATTTTGCTTGCAACCAACGATAAGGGTTTGCTGCATGAGGTGAAATAATTTATTTCTAAAAATTTTGACATGAAGGATATGGGTAAAGCATCTTATGTCATTGGCATTAAGATCTATAAAGATAGACATCGAGATTTTTTAGGTCTATCGCAAGAAACCTATATCGATAAACTTTTAGAAAGATTTCGGATAAAAGATTGTTCACCAGGTGTTGCTCCCATTGTGAAAGGTGATAGGTTCAATTTGAACCAATGCCTAAAGAACAACCTTGAAAGGGAATCAATGAAAAACATCCCATATGCTTCAGCCGTAGAAAGCCTTATGTATGCTCAAGTCTGTACTAGACCTAATATTGCATTTATTATGGGGATGCTGGGTCGATATCAGAGTAATCCAAGTATGGACCACTAGAGAGCTACAAAGAAAGTGATGAGGTATCTACAAGGAACTAAAGATTATATGCTTATGTATAGACATACAAACAATTTGGATGTGATTGGTTACTCAGATTCAGACTTCACCGGTTATGTTGATTCTCGTAAATCAACATCAGGATATATTTTTATGATAGCTGGTGGAGCTATTTCTTGGAGAAGCACCAAGCAGACCTTGATTGCTACTTCTACCATGGAAGTTGAGTTTGTCTCCTATTTTGAGGTTACTTCACATGGTGTATGGTTTAAGAGTTTCATTTCTGGGCTTAGAATCATGGATTCTATTTCTAGGCTATTAAGAATTTTATGTGATAATTCAGCTGCTATCTTTATGGCTAAAAAGAATAAATGTGGAAGTCGAATTAAACATATCGACCTTAAGTATTTAGCCATAAGAGAATGTGTAAAAGAAAAGAAAGTGGTCATTTGAGCATATTAGCACTGAATTGATGATTGCTGATCCTTTGACTAAAGGCATGCCACATTTGAAATTCAAGGATCATGTAGAGAAAATGAGACTTGGTTCCACTTTGTAATGATATTGAAACTCTTATATATTGTGATATTTTCTCATTCATGTGCACATTATTTTGAGAAAATATATTGTTATTGGACCAAGAATAAACATAAGGTTTATTCATTAAGTAATATTACCATATTAAGATTAAGAAACTAAATACATCGTGATACATGGATGATAATACTCGCTCTTAGAGGACTTATTGCTATGATTCATGTATTTATTTCTTAAGAAATGTATTCGAGAAAGATTAATTCAAATTATTAAGCTAAACGTATGGATTAAGTAATATTACCATATTAAGATTAAAAAATTAAATACATCGTGATACATGGATGATAATACTCGCTCTTAGAGGACTTATCGCTATGATTCATTTATTTATTTCTTAAGAAATATGTTCGAGAAAGATTAATTCAAATTATTAAGCTAAACGTATGGACCAAGTGGGAGAATGTAACCGTTATTATTAAATATTATATTTAATAATAATATAACTGTTCTCGTTAAGATTCATAATTCATTATAATCAATTTCTTCATTTATTATGTTTTAAATATTTCAATTTTTCATTCTAAATGTAACCATTATTATTAAATATTTAATATTATTAAGTTATTTATTATGGTCTAAACGTTACAAATTTGAATTAATTCTTGAACGTTATTAGTTGGTGAAAATAAATGTTCTTGATGGGAGAACAAACATATATATATATATATATATATATATATATATATATATATATATAAAGCGAGAGTTCTGAGCCGAGAAGTGCCAAAGTTCAAGAAGAAATCTCTGTAGAAATTCTTGACAATAATGGCCGGAGGTATGCTATTTTGTTTCTGCGTCAGTTTTTATTGTATTTCCATTATAATGATTTAGAAACACAAGTTGGCTTCGATGATTTCTTACATATCTTCGATAGTGAGGTCCCTCTTCATGATCGTTCCCATCCTTTAGGTCGCCAACGAAGTCGAGTGCCAGAACCCCTGAGTGGCTCATTGCTGTGAGTTCGATTTGCGTAGTTCTTGCCTGCTTATATTCGTATAGCCATTTTCTTAAGGGAATTGAGTCGATGATTTTGCTTGTTAGATATGTGATCTTTGGCCTGTCAAACAGAGGTCCGGAGGCATACATTATTATCACTGTTTCTACCTGGTTTACAATTAGCACCGGACCCTTTGCCCCTTTTCCTATTGTAGTCATTCAGCGTTTGAGTGGCAAAAATATTGTTGAAAAATCGAATGATTGGATTAAGTGGATCAGTGACGGTGGGTGAATTGGTCTCCCATACGAGAAAAGCTGGAATCATGGTAGGAGGCATGGATGGATCATTGTTGAAATAGTGGTCAACTTGCGTTTTTAGTCTTCCAATAAGGACTCTTCTATCACTTGAATGTCACGAAAACATAGCATCGAATCTGCTGGTGCTTATTTCATAGCATCGAATCTGCTGATTCGTTCATTGTTAGACTTTCATTTACAGTCACTACAGTATCTGAAGAAATAAGGTAACCTAGTTGTTGAATTGTGAAAATTTTCAGGTTTATGGTGTTTCACGGAGTGTGATCTTGTTGGTATTGCTCGTCATAAAGCCCATTAAAACATGTGAATGAATAATACCCATTAAAACATTCGTATTAAAACTAATTGCGTGACCACAGATTGTTCTGACTAGAGATTTGGAAACCTCATCATACCATTCCTTTTTTTTTTTTTTTTTTTTTTTTTACGGATGCAATCAGATATTCTTCTATGATTCCATTTTTTTTCTAGATTATTATGATACTTTTTATGGACTCATCAATCATGAAAAAAAAATGGAGATAATTTAGTAAATGGTCCACTCTATCACCATGATTAATTCTTTCACCTTTTGTCTTGGATTGTGCAAGGGGACTTGTACTTGATTAGAGTTGAAGCTAAATTGTCTTTTGACTATGTACTTAATGGTGTTGCATGTGTTTTTTGAGCTTCTGCTAAAAGTTGCTGCAGTGGGGGATTGTTAGAATCATATGTCCCTGAGAGTTTTGTTTGTTTTAGACTGTGAACCTACTAAAGACATAATAATGTGCTTTATCGATATATCGATGCCTTTATTTACTATAAATCTGTGTTACCTTTTCCTTATAGTTAGTCATAGTGTTGTAGATAATACAAGTTAAATTCAAATCAAATTATGTGCTCATAGGATGTGGTTTCTTTCACTCCGTAAGTCTTATCTTTTCAATGCATTCTTTGTGTTGAATCAAATCAAGTAACTTTGCAATGTTTGCATCTCCATTTTGCTTTTATAGACGGTGTCAATCGGAAGATAAAGAGTTAGTGGAAAATTTCAGCTGGTTTTCCAGTCGATCAAAGGTCTTATCTTCATGACATTGCTGTCCATTCTTTTATAGATAATTTTTTTTCTTTAATTTTATAAAAAAACAAATATATTTTAAACATATAAATGGCATTTGACAATAATTACGGAGTTGATGATATTGCAATTCCTGATTTTTCTAGTCGGACCAGTGGTTTGGTTTGGCATTAAAATGTCAAAGAAATAAATTTTATACGAAGGAAACTATAACAACAAATTATTATGGATGCTACAGAAAGAAAATAATTTATTATTTTCCTATGCTTAAAATAAATAAAATTAATTAAAACATTTTAAGATGTTGAGAGTGGGATTTAAACCCACGTCCTTTCGGACCAGAACCTTAATCTGACGTCTTAGATCAACTCGACCATCTCAACATACGTGATGCTTAAGGCTATATATAAAATATTCCAAGTATCATTCAACCAACAAAAGACAAAAAGAAAAACAAAAGTTACCTCTTCCTCCCCCTCACCCTTAACCAACAAAAACAAAAAACCAGCTTCACTTCCCTCCTCAACGCCTTCACCTATTCAGTCAAAAGTGCTAGTGTCTGTCAGAACACGGTTGGAGGTATTTTCATAATATGGTAGGCGATCGTTAGGTTAACATCATGGTAAATGTTAAAAAAAGATTAAACATATCATTTGACCATCAATGAGTCATGCGATTAAGTGTCAAACTCCAAGGTTACAAAGTAAATTATGAGCAAACTTTCCGCTAGTGTTGTATGGCCGATCTCGTGAGGTTGAGTCGAGACCCTCACCACCACCATGTTGTTAGCCTCATAAGGACAAGTCCCACCTTTTGTGTTAGTTGACTGGGAACATGGTGTTGGCCATATCTCCTATATGTGAAAAGTTGATTTGTCAGCTAGATGGGGGTCATATCTCCTATATCATCTCTGTTTCGATATGTGAAAAGGGAATAAGACAATATATCATTCAGTAGCCTATTGATCATATCGAGCTCAATGGATGAGCTTCCATGTTTAAGTTATTTCCTTGTTGGATCCTACTACGTCACTATCAAAAGATACTTCATGATTGATTTAGTTGCATCACTATTTGAGGATTTTTTTTAGGTCTGATTTGGTGATGTTGTTGCTAATCAAAATGCCTTGTAAGCGTGAGTGATGATATGTGTAACAATTTACATAGTCTTTTTGCTTATTATTATTTATTTATATTTTTTATTTTATGTTGCATGTTGTATATAATGTGATGTCCATAGATTTATGCAATGAGAATCAGATCATGATGAGATCATGATAATGAGACCGATTTACCTTTAAACATAGACTCTAAATAATTCCGGTTATATATTACTTGAGAGAGATAACGAGATAACCAGACAGACTAATGTGCTGTATAAATATCCATATGATGGAGACGACTAGTCTCATAATTGCTCGTGTAGGAACACTAGGGATACTATGCAGGTGCTAATTGGAGAATAAGTTAATTGATTGATCCACTCATGAAATGCTGGATGGTTGATGATACATCATTGTCAGACAGCGATTCCGTTATCTCATTTGTGTGTCTAGTCTTTAAACTTAAGACATAAAGGATGTCTTGTATGATTGCTCAACTCTTTGTGTTGAAAAATCTGGTCAAAGCATCACATGTGCAGCGAAAGAACAGAAAACACGTAAATTTCTTAGAAAAAGTATCTCATCGTCGTGCGAAGATTAGTGAGTAAAAATACAAAAATCGAAAACTATGCGTATCAAGTGAGATTTGTTACCTAGGGAGATCCTATATCCCTGAAAATCCAAGATCTATATGACTGGATGAAGGAGGTCAATTGTCCTCCTCTTTAGCGGTGATCCACATGATAGATGCGGCAAAGACATTCCTCAAATCCCTGTGTAGTCTTTCGCTCCATGGCACCACATGATAAAGAAGGGGCGGGCCTTTCTTATTGCCCATAGGCCCCAAACTAGGGTTGTAATAGAGGAGATAGAGGATAATAAGAGGGGTGGCCAAGAGGTGACTAGCTTATGTCATTATTAATTAATTAAGGGCTAAAAAAATCAAACTTCCTAAACCTTTTCAAATAGAGGCTATATGTAACATCCTTCGTTTTTTAAAATTTATAAGGGCTTATTTGTAAATATGAGGGTTTTTTTTATAATTCTTTAGCACTAAATATTTTATATATATATATTGAAAGTATTGTGAGGGACCAAATTGTGAATCTCATTAATTGGAAGTGATTTGTGAAAGATTCACACTAAGAAAAAAAAAAATGGAGGACATGTGCCATTAGCAAGGATGAACCACTTACATTTATTCTAAAGATGACACCTAAACCTCCATGGATGCTTGCGACCTCACTATTTTAGCATGAGCCAAACCTAAGTAATTTAAGGCATAATTGAGGGAAACTTTGTAGCCAACGTAACTTGAGAAGAGGAGAAGGAATTGAAGGAGAAGAGAAAGAGAAAGAATTGAAGAAGAAGAAGTTTTATCTTGGCTTAAGGCTTTGCATCAATTCCCCCACATTTGGAAATCAAAACTTTTTAAGGAAAGTGTTCTAACTCGTCCTAGAGATAAATTTTGATCCTTGCTTTCACCTTGATTTTGAGAAAATTGGAAAATTGTGGCTGCATGTAAGATATCTATGTCGTTTATACATCAAATGTTGAATCTGAAATTTTTTAGATTTTAACCTTTTAGTACTCATGTGGCCATAACCTTTTGCACCAAACGCGGATTGAGGAAAAAACCTCTTTTATACGAAAGGGGACTTATAGAGCTTTCATTTGATATAAAAAAAATATGAAAGATTTGGAGTAAATTTACCTATCCAAACAAATGAATGAAAATACCTTATGTAATCAGTAAAATAGATACTACAGCTTCCGACCTTTTGTTACTAAATTGCTCATAACTCTCTAGTAAAAATTTTGAATTATGCAAAACATGATTCTTTAGAAACTAGATTCGCATATATTTCTTTTGACACTTAATTTGGAAATTTTGAAGTATGTTTGCCTTCTAAAACATCTGTTTAAATTGATTCTATCAATTCTATAAAACAGAGATGATCAATTCTAACCTTTTATTACTAAATTGCTCATAACTCTGTAGTAGAAATTCTAAATTATACAAAACATGGTTCTTTGGAAATTAGATTCACAATCTTTTTTTTACACCTAATTTAGAAAATTTGAAGTATATTTACCTTTTGAAACATCTGTTTAAATTGATTCTATCAATTATGCAAAACAGAGATGATCAATTCTGATCTTTTATTACTAAATTGCTCATAACTCTCTAGTAAAAATTCTGAATTATGTAAAGCATAGTTCTTTGGAAACTAGATTCACATATCTTTCTTTTGACACCTAGTTTGAAAATTTTGAAGTATGTTTGCCTTCTGAAACATCTGTTTAAATTGATTCTATCAATTCTGTAAACAGAGATGATCAATTTTGACCTTCCTTTACTCTATTTGTTGTGACTTCCTGTTTTTAGTTCATCTGAAAGTTGATTGATATAGCTTTCCAATGACACCTATTTTTAGTGAATTGGAGCATGCTTGGTCACTCAAACAAATCAAGAAATGTACCATTTGAATTTTGCCAGAATTGAAACTTTGTTGAGTTTTGCCTATTCAAGTTTCATTCTATTGGAAATTTGATTTCTACTAAATTCTTCTTCAATTGAGCTTTATATTAGTCCTTTGAAATTCTTGTATTGTTCATCCTAAAATTGTTGTATGTCTGAAATTTATTATGTAATGCTTTGTTTGCATTTCCTTGTTTGATAAAGGCACACGCATATTTCTATTGTTCCGTATGTGCTTCCGATATGTGCTAATGTTATTGTTCATACTACCCTTTTGTACTCTGGTGTCTTATGGGATATTGTGAACCTTTGCTAGAAATGGTAAAGGGAGTTATGCATAGAGCCCGTGATGCTCTGTCGGCCCCCATTGACTTCAGTTAGACATGGGTGGATGGAGCTCCCAAACATGAGAGACTTATGCTTGGTGGTCATTCAGAAATGGATGAATCACATTATGTATATGATCCCACAGCGCCCTCTATGTTTTTGATATGATATACAAAGCTTTGCTTATGAGTTTATATTTATGCTTTGGATAAAAATGGAATGCATGCTACATCAAAAATGACATACAAGCTTGTGTTTATTATTCAGTTTATTTGTTATACTTTGAAGTGTTTTATATGTCATTGTTATGCTCCCAAACACTCTTACGCCTTTGATATGCACCTAAATGCTTCATGTGCCATTTGATACTTGCCTAAATGCTTCTTTTGCTAATGAAATGCTCCAATTTTCTTTCTCCTATTGTTATGTCTAATGCCTATTTTCGAATGAGATAACCCTTTATGATATTTTTTATATCAAATGAGATGATTCCAAATGAACACTTGTATTTCTACTTTTGTTATCTTGATACTAACCTTGCTTGAACTTCTCCTATCGCCATGGATACGTTAGTCACTTGCTGAGCTCTTTATGCTCACCCTATTGCTATATAAATTTTTCATGGTAGTTTGTCACGCACTGAAAAGCTAGAATTGGGTTGAAGTAGTGAAAGGCTGGAAGGATTTTGGGCTAATCTTTGTTGGTTGATAGGTTTTTGTTGCATAGTATACTTTACGTCTGATGTAATGTTAAGGATATGTTGATACTTATGTGTTGTAAAAGTTTAAAGGACCGCTCATATATATATTTCCTACTATTATGGATTTGTGTTGTGGTTGATATTTTGTTGAACTGCCTTTGGAATTTTATGAATCTCTAAGTGAAGTGGAGTAAGATTTATGAAACGTATAGGTTTATGAATTATGAATATTGATTTTGAATTATTCTTAATATCCTCAAATTGTTAGATTGGATCCTAGATTGAATTGATGATGAATTATAATATTATTGATTTTAGATAGGGTCACACCTCTTGAATGTGATAATTCGGGGGGCGTGACGCAATAATAGCTAAGTTGTCTTCATTTTGGAAAGGGTATAGGAAGAAGATTTTGTATAACTTCAAGGACATCATTTTGGAGAAAATTTAAAAATATCTTTGAATCAAGGAAAAATCGAGAATGAGAGACAAGAGTGAGAATTTTTTTGGCAATACAAAAGCAAATGCCGTGAATTTGCCTAAGAAATCCAACAAAGGCAAACGAAATAAGGAGAATCATCTTGACCCCAAAAGGGATCAAGAAAATTTTAAGAAGCCAAAGAGTGGAGGCTATGTTTTGTGAAAAACCTGGTCATTTGCTAGGGATTACAGATTTAAGAAAGACCAAAAACCAAAAGTCAACTTCGTTGAGGGAGATGATAATATAATTGCTATGGTGAGAGAAGGAATGTTATATTTGGTAAGGTTTCTAATTGGTGGTATAATACTTGTGCTACCGTCCATGTTTATTATGATAAGATACTCTTCATGACTTACAAAAAAAGTCACAGATGGGCAAGAGATTCAAATGGAAAATGAAGTTTGTTCTAAGGTGCTTAGCAAGGGAAATGTGAAACTCACTTTTACTTCGGGAAAGAAAGTTACTCTTACGAATGTTCTTCATGTACCAGATATGAGTAGAGATTTAGTGAATGAGAATCTCCTTAGTAAACTTGGAATTAAATTTGTATTTGAATCCGAGAAATTAATTCTATCCTGTAATGAAATTTTTATTGGAAAAGACTATTTCATTGAGGAAATGGTCAAATTATCATAATGATTCTAAAATTAATAAAGATATTGTTTTTGTTTATATTGTTGATTCTTATTTATTATAGTATGATAGATTAACACATATTGGAACTAGCACCATTAAAATAATGGTTAAGTGTGGCTTAATAAATTATCATTTTGATGATATTAATAAATGTAAAATTTATATTAAATCAAAGATGATAAAGAAATATTAATTTGTTAGATTTAATATATTCTGATATATGTGAATTAAATGATATATTAATAAAAAGATGCAATAGATATTTTATCACTTTTATAGATGATATGTTTAGGTTCAGATATGTTTATTTATTAAAACATAAAAATTATACTTTTAATTCTTTGAAGGCATAAGTTGAAAATCAATTAGGGAAAAAAAATTTAAGTTTCAAGAAGTGATAGAGGAGGAGAATACTTTCCTAATGAATTTAACTTGTTTTGTGAACTGTGGCATAATTAATGAATGTTCAGCACCTAGAACATCTGAATAAAATGGATTAGCAAAAAGAAAAAATA
The DNA here is from genome assembly GCF_036884655.1 of Musa acuminata AAA Group. Taxonomy (NCBI): domain Eukaryota; kingdom Viridiplantae; phylum Streptophyta; class Magnoliopsida; order Zingiberales; family Musaceae; genus Musa; species Musa acuminata. The sequence continues at coordinate 21,389,961 of NC_088352.1, read as the reverse complement.
AAACTTATCTAGAGATGATAAATGCTATATTGTTACATGCTAAATTACCTTATAATTTGTGGGGAGAAGCTTTTGGCTGCCTATTATATTTCAAATAGAATTCCTTCTAAAAAGAGTAAGATCTCTCTATATGAGTTATAGAAGGGAAGACAACCTAACATTGGTTATTTTAAAGTGTAGGGGTGTCTTGTATATTGTACGAATAATAATCCTCAAATGATAAAGTTGAGATATAGAGGAATCAGATGTGCATTTATAGGCTATGCCTCAAATAGTAAAGCTTATAGACTTCTTAATTTGGAGTCTAATGTCATAATAGAATCGCGAGATATGGAGTTCTATGAATACTTATTGACTACAAGTGATAATGTTCATCCTCCAACTAGTGAAGAGTCACTAGTGGAGATATCTCAAGAGGTTGGTGAGTAACCTAATATTCTTTTGATTAGACATCAATCAAGAGGTTGAAGAGTAATCTCGTGAATTAAGGAGCACTCATGTATGAAAAGAAAAAAACATTAGGACCAGATGAGATTGATTCTCAAAGTATTTTATTTTACCTTATAGAAGGAACTACTAAGAGAGTCTTAAGAATAATTCCTCTTATTTTACAAGTGAAAAATGATCCTAAAATGTTTAAAGAAGCTATGGCCTCTCATGATACTACTTTTTGGAAAGATGCTATTAATGATAAGATGGATTCTATTATGTCAAACTACACTTAGAAACTTGTCGACTTACCTTTTGCCTCTAAACCTATTAGTTGTAAATGAGTATTTCATAGAAAGTATCATATATATGATACTCTCCAAACGTTCAAAGCAAGATTAGTTGCTAAATGATTTTGACAAAAGGAATGAATAGATTATTTTGACACATGTACTCCCGTGGCTTGGATCACATCCATTAGAATTATTTTTTGCTTGAACATCAATTTTTAATCTTTATGTTCATCAAATAGATGTTAAAATGATATTTCTAAATGGAGACCTCGATGAGGATGTGTATATAGAACAATCCGAAAGGTTTGTTTTACCAGGAAATGAACATAAATTATGTAAGCTTATTAAGTTATTGTATAGTTTAAAGCAGGCTCTAAAACAGTGGCATGATAAATTTGATGAAATAATTCATTCTGATTTGTTCACAATGTTACGGATAAATGTGTTTATCCCAAAACTCGTGATGACTATATGGTGATAGTTTGCCTTTATGTTGATGATATGCTAATAGTGAGCAACGATATGAAAGGTATTATAAAAATAAAGAGGTTTTTATCTTCAACATTTAAGATGAAAGATCTTAGACAAGTTGATACTATACTAGGTATTAAGGTAAAAGAAATAGTGAGAGATATGTTTTGAGTCAATCTCATTAAATAGATAAAGCATTGAAGAAATTTAGTCACTTGAAAATTAAAGAAGCAAATACCACGTTTGACCTAAGTATCAAATTAGTCAAGAATGTTGGAAGAACGGTGACTCAATTAGAGTATTCAAGTGCTATAGGAAGTCTTATATATGCAATGCAGTGCACAAGACCTGATATAGCATTTGCAGTTAGTAAATTGAGTAAATTTATTGGTAATCCAAGTGTAGAGCATTGGAAGACTATTGAAAGAGTTCTTAGGTACTTTAAACAGATCAAAGATTATGACCTACAATACTTAAAATTTCCTACTATTTTAGAAATATATACTAATGCAAGTTGGATATCGAGTTTAGGAGATAACAAATCTACTATTGGTTGGGTGTTCACCTTGGGAGGTGGTGCTATTTCTTGGAAGAGCAAGAAACAAATATGTATAACTCACTCAACTATGGAATTAGAATTTGTTACTTTAGCGAAAGCAGGAAAAAAGGCTGAATGGTTGAGGAACTTTCTATTAGAAATTTCATTGACTTCTAAGAGTATAAATTCAATTTCTATACTTTGTGATAGTCAAGCAACTTTTGCTCGTGCGTATAGTGAAATATACGATGGAAAGTCAAGACACATAAGTCTCAGACATGATTATATAAGGAAATTAATCAAGAGTAGGATTATTTCACTCACATTTGTGAAGACAAGTGAGAATTGTTAGGATCGAGTTGGCACTAAGAGGGGGGGTGGGGTGAATTAGTGCAGGGGATTAAAACATCGATTTAAAAATCTTTGTACGTTAAGAACGGTATCGGAAGATAACTTGAAAGCATGTTTGTTCATAAGGATAGTGAAAACCAAGTAAGAAGGAAGTGAAGCTATTGCAAAGTAAGTAAATAGCAATAATAGAAATGTAAACCATAATTTATAGTAGTTCGGTCGGTGTGACCTACATCCACTTCTGATTCTTTCTCCGTCGAGGTCACCGGCATCCACTAATGGTCTTCCTTCAATAGGCGAAGACCAACCACCACTTTACATCGCTTTCTCCTTTTCATGGGTTTAGGAGATAACCCTTACAAGTCTTACACCTCTCTTGAATGATCACAATACTAAAAAGGGAGGAGGACCTTTTTTACTTTTACAACACTTCTAACACCCAAAGAATTCAAGATTTTGTTTACACTTTCATGCTCTTTCATGCAATAAAGGGTGGGGTATTCATAGGCCCAAATAACTTCAGAATTAGAGTAAAAAAGTGTCACATCCCCGAATTTCGGGATACTAACGGTACCACTGCCATTATTGGACGGTACTACCGCCTAGTGTCAGTCTGTAGGTGGTAGTACCATCCAATAATGGTGGTACCATCGCTTGATGGGGGCGGTACCATCGCCTGATAGGGGCGGTACCACCGTTGGCAGCATTAACTACTAGCGATACCATCGCCCAGACCACCTGGGAGACCGAGTCACCAGGCGGTGCCATCGCAGGCCGTGACTTCAGGTGATGAATGAGCTGTTCAACCAGCCCAGTTCAACCCTATTAAAGGCCCAATTGGCCCCTAACTGAGTTAGTAGGATTACCTCTCAATCCTAACTCAACTTAAGGTCTATCTATGATAATTAAGACACTTAAACAAGTAATCTTTTATCCGGTATGTCGATTGTTCTTTCGGCGATCTTCTGGTGAACTTCTCGACGAACTTCTGGTGAACTTCCAACGAACTCCCGACGAACTCTCAGTGAACTCCCGATGAACTCTCGGCGATCTTCCGACGAATTCTCGGCGAGCTCCCGACGAACTCTCAGCGTGCTTCCGGCAAACTTCCGGCACATCATCGAATTTTCGATATATCATTTGATCTTTGACTCCGGCCCAACATCTACTTTATGCCTTATTGCTATCGTAGTTAATCCTGCATACTTATCTCAACATATAGATTTGATCAAACACTTTACCAATTGATTTCATCATCAAATCCGAGATTCAACAATCTCCCCCTTTTTTATGATGACAATCAATTGATGATGGAGTTGATCTTAACTCCCCCTATCTATATGTAATACGAGAAAAGATACTCTTGAATTCAAGACATTTGAATTTAAACATCAAACAGATAAGTTATGTTCACTTAAACTTATTAAACATGCATATCATGATTTACCAATTCAAAATACGATACCACGTATTTATAAAGAAATGATGTCAAGGCTTGACATCTATTTTCAAGTCTAATGATGATAGACAATCATCATTTTCAAGTATGATACGAATTTCAAATATGAAATTTAGTAAGATGACAAAAATAGCAATTCATCATTCCATGGCAAGATATAAATTATAAATAGCAAGTTAAGCTCATGATGCCTTATCACAATGATAGACAATTATCAAGCATGAAACATCTACAATGCATATGAAATACATTTTGATATGTTTCAAGTAATTGTGATGTGTTATGATATATTTGATGATTCCAATTATATTTCAAGCATTCGCAAAACATACAAGCATTTATGATAAGATACAAGCATTTACGATAAGATACATTTCAAACATTTACAATGCCAATTTCTCATCACTTTGATATATTTTGGTATCATTTAATTTCTCCCCCTTTGTCATCAACAAAAGAACTATTCAATAATGCAAGCGTGGTAATAATTGAAGCAAGTTGTACACTAATTTATCTAATCGATATTGCATCGTTGCATGGTAACATTCAAAAGCTCTCAACATCAAAAGTTATCAACATTAAAGAGAGAGATTCCATCAACTTCTCCCCCTTTGTCATCAAAACTTTGCATGAAGAAGAGAAAGGAAGGTAAGGAGGGAATCCATTAAGAACCAAATTCGTGAAATCAAGTCAAAAACAATAAATGAGTTTCATTAAATCATGCTTCAATTTTAACAAAGAGTGGATTCAAGAAAAGGATCAAGATATCCATGTGAAATCAAATCACCATTCTTACAAGTAATCATCACATACTAAAATTCATCTTTCAAGGATCAAGATATCCATTAGAATTCATAAAATTCATCTTTTATGAGAAGAATAAGGAAGAATTCATGGGAGAGGAGCATCACATGAAAAAGAAATTCACGAATAAAACTTTATAAATCAAATCCGTTTCTCATTAAAAATTCACAAGAGTGAAATCCGTGAGAGATGCATTTATCAATGAATTCTATGTGTGTATCATTAAGTGATGGAACAAGGGTATGAAATAAATTTGATACTAAGTATATTGATATTTCGGATTTCATAAAGGCCTTAGATACGAAATGAAATACTTTAATGAAAGCTTTTAAAAAAATCAAGAATGTCCGGAAAAGATATACATCAAATTCATGCATTCGAACAATTTAACATCCCTAACTCTCTCCCAATAAAATCAAATTATTCTTCATTTAAAGGTTTTGTAAAGATATCGACTAATTAATGTTTCGTATCAATAAACTCTAAAGATATGTCATGATTATTAATATGATCTATTATGAAATGATGCATAATATCAATATGTTTAGTTCTAGAGTGTTGAATAGGATTTTTTGTTAAACATATTGTACTCGTGTTATCACATTTTATGAGAATGTTCTTAAGGTGAATCTTATAATCTTCTAATGTAGTTTTCATCCATACAACTTGTGCATAACATGCACTCGCCGTTATGTATTCGGCTTTGGTTGTAGATAGTGCAATCAAGTTTTATTTCTTAGAAGACCAAGAGATAAGTGCATGACCTAAGAATTGACATGCTCCAGATGTGCTTTTTCTATCTATTCTACATCCAGCAAAATCCGCATTAGCATAAGCAATTAGATCAAAGTTTTTAGATTTTGGATACCATAATCCTAGATTAGTGGTTCCTTTAAGATATCTAAGAATTCTTTTAACTGCTTTAAGATGAGATAACTTAGGATTAGATTGAAACCTAGCACAAAGTCCTACGCTAAACATGATGTCCGGTTTAGTTGTGGTGAGGTATAGTAAACTACCTATCGTACCCCTATAAACTTTTTGATCAAAGCTTTCTCCACTTTCATCAATGTCTAACTTAATGGAGGTGCTCATAGGAGTATTGATAACATTTGAACTATCCATATTAAACTGATTTAGCATTCTGACAAGTATGACTCACGACCAACTTGATATTGGGCCTAGAGGGTCACACACATATGATAGACATTACGATGAGTAGAGGTTCGGATATGAGACTTCCGCCAGAGCCTCTATCTTATTAGATATCAAATAAGCCCATGAATTATTGGATCCTATGAATGTGATCCAATAAGAGCCCATAAGAGATTATTGGATAGAGATCCACTAATTTAAAAGGCTTGGGTAGTTTGATGAAGATCCAATACCCAATAGGGGAGGATCCATTAAGGTTAAGTTGACAGGGGACCTTTAAAAATAGGAGGGCTTCACTAGTTTATAGGCTAGAGCTTTTGTTTCCTCTCCTATTCTCCTCCCCCTCTCCACCTCAGAACAGGCCTAGAGTTTTAAGGAGGGTCATCACAGCCCTGCTATGTGGATCACTGCTAGAGAGGAGGGTGCTTGACCTCCTTCACCCTCTCCTAAAGATCTGTAGGGATTCAGGGATATACGATCTCCCTAGGTAACATAATCTATCTCACACGTGGTTTCTATTTTGTGAATTTTTGTCCACCAATCTTCTCATGACGATGAACATATTTTTGGGAATTGGGGATTTTGTTTTTTGTTCTTCCGCTACGCTTGTGATGTCGCCCCCATGGTTTCCCAACAGTGGTATCAGAGCCATGTTGTTCATGCGAAAATTGGTTTTGAACTACGTGTGTTGTGTTTTGGAGAAGCTTTTGACATCAAAATCGTTGATAAAAAAGCGAGAAAGGGCAGCAACTGTTATTGTTGTTGCTGCCCTCACAGATGGCAGCGCTGCCATCTGCATGCAGGCTCTCGATCGGCGACTGGTGGGATACTACAATGGCAGCCACCTACGCGCGGGCATTGCGCCATCACACAAGGGTGGCACATGCGCTCGCCGGGCCCATGCACGAGCTGCCAGTAGAGCCGGCAGCGAGCCCCAATGGGCGGTGCTGGCCCATTGGTGCGGCGCTGCGACCACGAGCTGAGGCGCCGCAGGGCAGCGACACTTGCAGGCGCTTCGCCTATGAGCACAACTGCCCACGAGGGTGTTAGTGCTGCAGGGGCGCCCAACCGCAAGGGCGGTGCCGTCCGTAGGCACAGCACCCGCAGGCGAGCCACCAACGAGTAGGGGCGGTGCCCCATGCCGCAGCAAGCAGGGAGAAGAGAGGGGCTAGGGTTTTCTGGCCAAAAGAAAGTTTTACCCCTCAGATTTTCAGAAATTCCAAGTTTTGTCCTTTGTCTAAATTATAAAAATACCCCTCATAAATCAAAAAATTTCTATATGTCCTTGATTTCAGAAAAATATTAATTAATTAAAAATTTTAATTGATTATTATTTTTATTATTATCTAGTAGTCCTACATGATGATGATTTATACATGTGATGTATGATATGTGGACAGATGATCATGGATCATGTGATGTGTGTACTTGTGATTATTATTATTGGGGTCTACAAGCCTCCATTTTATTTCTCGTTTATTGTCAGGTCTGCGTGCTTATGATTAAGTTGTAATCACATGAGGAGGCGTAGCGGGAGCGTGGATGAGATAGTGAGACCTACGAGACGGACGATCGTGATGCATGGAGATACGTCGAAATGCCGACGGAAACGACGAGGACGAGATGGACGATCACAGGGCATGGAGATGCACCGCTGCACACATATATTTTGATGTGAGTGATTAGGCCCACTGGCTCAGGCCTGATCACATTAGACTGTGGTACATGATCGTCTAGTGTAATTGCTCATGTGATGAGTGATTGTTTATACACATACTAGATATGTATATATATATATATATATTTACATGCGATGTAAATATATATTAAATATGTATATATGTGACATGTCATATTAGGAGACCAAATCAAAGAAACCCCTCTCTCGACAATATTAAGTCGGTAAACGTGAGGCAATTAAATTGACTCACGTGGCCTTCCATCGTTATAGGTAGGGACCGATTCTCGATGTAGGTTGAGTTGGTCGAGTCCCTCGAGGCTCACTTATATCGTGATTCGCTATCTTGCCTATGACATAGAGATATCACCGGTGACATAAGTGCTAGTCATAGGTGCCCAACAAGCCAATCATGTGAGTGATGGCACGTGTGACTTGATACAGAATCTTTTTGCTTATTATATTTTGGCGTATATCACTTTATAACTATTGCATAAATGCATATATATATTGTGATGTTCTTGGATTTGTGCGATGGGAATCGGATCGTGATGAGAACACGATAATGAGATTGATTCACCTTTAAACATATATCCTAAATAATCCCGGTCATAGGTTACTCGAGAGGGACATCGTGATAACCGGATAGACTGGTATGCTGTATACCCGTCCATTGTCAAAAGGTTTGGCATGGAAAATTCCAAGAGAGGTCTCATACCCATGAGACATGGGATATCGCTTTCTACGAGTATGTCCCCGAAGACTCCAGAAGAAAGGGCGAACATGAATATGATACCTTATGCCTCAGCAATAGGGTCTATCATGTATGTCATGCTATGTACTAGGTCTGATATAGCGCATGCTCTGAGTGTCACGAGCAGGTATCAGGCGGATCCAGGCTTAGAGCACTGGAAAGCAGTAAAGTGTATCCTTAAGTACTTGAGAAGGACTAAGGATCTTTTACTAGTATATGGAGGTAATAACCTTAAAGTTGAAGGCTACACTGACTCAAGTTTTCAGTCTTATGTCGATGATAGCAAGTCAAATTCAGGGTATGTGTACACCTTGAATGGAGGAGCAGTGTGCTGGAAGAGTTCCAAGCAAGATACCACTGCTGACTTGACCACAGAGGCGGAGTACATTGCTGCATCCGATGCAGCAAAGGAGGGAGTCTGGTTGAAGAAGTTCGTTACAGATTTGGGAGTTGTGCCGGGTAGCGAGGAGTCGATCTCCCTATATTGCGACAACAACGGGGCGATTGCTCAAGCGAAGGAACCTAGGTCTCATCAGAAATCTAAGCATGTTCTGAGGAGGTTCCACCTTATCAGAGAGATCGTAACCCGAGGAGATTTAGCAGTTGAAAGAGTTCCATCCGAAGATAACATTGCAGATCCACTGACAAGGCCGTTGTCTCAGATTGTCTTTGAGCGTCACAGGGGTCTGATGGGGATCATACACATAAGTGATTGACTTTAGGCAAGTGGGAGATTGCTAGTCATGGGTGCCCAATAAGCCAATCACGTGAGTGATGGCACGTGTGACTTGATACAAAATCTTTTTGCTATGCATAAGTTTATGCATAAGTTCATGATGACGTGTTGCAAGTATTCATGATGAATATTGCAATGACTTGAATTCAGTTTGAATTCAAGGTTCTATCAATATTGCATATTGATAGGGGGGAGTTTGTTTAAACTCCGGGAGTTAAGTTTAACGCCGTCATCAAGTGGTTGTCATCATCAAAAAGGGGGAGATTGTTGAATCTCGTATTTTGATGATGAAACTACTTGATATATGTTTATGATTTAATCTACGTTTTAAGTAACGCAGGATGCTTCGATCAGGATAAGACAATTAAAGTAGGAAAATCATGTTGTGCTGGAGGAACATGTCAGAAGATTGGACGTCGGGCCAGTGGATCGGTCGACGTATCGACAGAAGGCTTCGGGCCGTGGACTCGGGCATCGGGCCAAGAAGAGCGGGTATTGTGCCAAGGATATCGAAGTTGCGGAGTCAACTGGCCGATTGGGCAATAGGCTGTAGGAGAGGACGATGCGCCGAAGAATCGGACGAAGCGTTGAGGGACCAATGACATGCCGGACAACTTGGTTAATTACTTAGGATTAATTGTCTCGATCGAAGTTTTGTTTTAAGTGTGCAAGATTAACTACGATGGAAGAAAGACATGCAGTAGGAGTTGCGCCGGAGTCAAGACAATGATCACGTTGGGAGTTCGAGAGTTCGACGGAAGTTCGGACAGTCATCGGAGGTTCTACGGGAACAAATCCGAGAAGTCCATGAGCTTGCCAAAGAAGCTCATCGGAACTCGCCAAGTGGATCGTCGCAAGTCCAGGAGTTTGCCGGAAGTCCGCAGGAGCATCACCGAGGGTTCATCGGATGATCGACGGAAGTTCGCCGGAAGAAGCGATTGACGCACCGGAGCAAGTTGCAGTAAATGTCTTAGGAAAAATCGTAGTTAGCACAATGATTAAGTTGGAAATGGGAGGTGATCCCATTAACTTAATCTTGGGGCAATTGGGCCCCTGAAAAACCCAAATTGGGCCAAATGGATCAACCCATTCGGACCTTGATTTCTAACGGGAGGTGCAACCGCCCAAGTCAAGAGGTAGCACCGCCTGGGCTAAGTCTCCGAGCGAGACTGAGCGATGCAACCACCACAGCCAGGAGGTGGCACCGCCTGGGCTCAGTCTCCGAGCAAGACTGGACGATGCAACCTCCCCTGACAGGAGGTGGCACCGTCTGGGCTCGGTCTCCGAGCACTGGCTGAGCGGTGCAACCGCCTCAGTCAGGAGGTTGCACCGCCTGAGCTCAGTCTTCGAGCTCTGGCAGGAGGTGCAACCGCCCCTGACAGGAGGTGGCACCGCCCAGAGGCTCAGTCTTCGAGATCTGCCAGGTGGTGCAACCGCTCCAGTCAGGAGGTGCAACCGCCTGATCCCAGAATTCTGGGAATTGACAGTTTTGAGCTCCAAATTTGAACTGGGTTGGGGCCTATAAATACCCCACCCATTCAGCACTGAAAGGGCATGAACTTACACCGAAATCCTGATCTTATTCTGTGATTTTTAGAGCTCAAAATTGTTGTAAAGGCCAAAAGTTCTTCTCCCTCTTTTCTTCCAAGTTCTGAGCTGTAAAGAGAGGAGAGAAAATTCTGTAAGGGTTGTCTCCTAAGCCCGTCAAAAGGAGTGAAACTGTAAAAGGGTGGTTGGCCTTCGCCTATTGAAGGAAGGCCTCTAGTCGACGTCGGTGACCTCGTCGGTGGAGGAAGCCAAAAGTGGAGTAGGTCAAGATTGACCGAACCACTCTAAATCTTGGTTTGCATTTACTTTGAGCATCTTATCTTTACTGCAAACCTCCTCAATAGCTTACTACCTTCTGTGCTTTTATGAATGTATTTCAAAGTTCAGTGCTTTCCGAATCGGCGTTTAGACGTAAATCGCTTTTATCGTATGAACGTCGTATTTCAGTTTGCGCATATATTCTGATTTTCATCATAACTGCAAACTACCTTCATAGATTTACTTTAACGTCATCTCACCTTATCTCAAGTTAAAGTGGTTTACGAATCAGCTTTTATACCGAAATCGCTTTTATCGTACGAACGTCGTATTTCAGTTTGCGCTTATATTCTGATTTCCATCATAACTGCAAACTGCGTTCATATCTTTGCTGCATCTCTCCTAGTCAAAAGTTGAAGTGATTTACGAATCGGCTTTCTTACCAAAATCACTCTTATCGAACGAACGCAGTTTTTGATTTTAATCGCAGAAGGTTTTCCGCTGCACTAATTCACCACCCCCCCCCCCCCCCCCCCCCTCTTAGTGCTCTTGATCCTAACACCATAGTCATACTAAAACCCATCCGAATTCTATTGACTATTGCAGCGCACTATAATTATGAGATCTGACAAATGGATGTGAAAATCGTATTCCTCAATGGCAACCTCGAGGAGGAGGTGTATATGATATAGCCCGAGGGATTCATGTCCAAGGACTACCCAGATAAGGTGTGCAGGTTGCTTAGATTCATTTATGGACTGAAGCAATCTTCTCGAAGTTGGAACATAAGATTTGATGAGGCAATCAGATCTTATGACTTCGTTAAGAACGAAGATAAGCCTTGTGTGTACAGGAAGGCAAGTGGGAGTGCTATCACCTTCTTGATGTTATATGTGGATGACATACTGATAATTGGGAATGATGTAGGAATGCTATCCATAATAAAGGATTGGTTTTCTAGACACTTCTCCATGAAGAACTTAGGGAAAGCATCCTATATCTTGGGGATTCAGATCTATAGAGATAGATCCAAGAGGATGCTTGGCTTGTCCCAGTCCAAGTACATAGACACCATTATCAAAAGGTTTGGCATAGAAAGTTTCAAGAGAGGTTTCATACCAATGAGACATGGGATATCACTTTCTAGGAGTATGTCCCCAAAGACTCTTGAAGAAAGGGCGAACACGGATAGGATTCTCTATGCATCAGCAATAGAGTTTATCATGTATGTCATGCTATGTACCAGGCCTGATATAGCGCATGCTTTGAGTGTCACGAGCAGGTATCAAGCGGATCCAGGCTTGGAGCATTGGAAAGTAGTAAAATGTATCCTTAAGTACTTGAGAAGGACTAAGGATATTTTACTAGTATATGGAGGTAGTAGCCTTAGGGTTGAAGGCTACATAGACTCGAGTTTTCAGTCCAATGTCGATGATAGCAAGTCGAATTCGGGATCTATGTACACCTTAAATGGAGGAGCAATGTGCTGGAAGAGTTCCAAGCAAGATACTATTGCTGACTATACTACAGAGGCGGAGTACATTGTTACAGCTGAGGCAGCAAAAGAGGGAGTTTGGATGAAGAAGTTCATCATAGATCTAGGAGTCATACCGGGTAGCGAGGAGCTAATTTCCTTATATTGCAATAATTATGGGGTGATTGCTCAAATGAGGGAACCCGAGTCTCATCATAAGTGTTCTAAAGAGGTTCCAACTTATTGGAGAGATCGTAACCCGAGGAGATGTATAAGAGTTCCATCCGAAGATAACATTGCAGATCCACTAACAAAGTCGTTGTCTCAGATTGTCTTTGAGCGTCATAGGGGTTTGATGGGGATTAGACACATAGATGATTGGCTTTCGGTCAAGTGGGAGATTACTAGTCATATGTGTCCTATAAGCTAATCATGTGAGTGATGACATGTGTGACTTGACACACAGTCTTTTTGCTTATTATATTTTGATATTTATTATTTTATATTGTTTGTTGCATATATGCATGTATATATATTGTGATATCCTTGGATCTATGCAATGGGAATCGAATCGTGATGAGATCACGATAATGAGATTGATTCGCCTTTAAACACATATCCTAAATAATCCCGGTCATAGGTTACTCGAGAGGGACATCGAGATAACCGGACAGACTGGTGTGTTGTATACTTATCCATATGATGGATGCAGCTGGTCTCATAGCTGCTCATGTGGGGAAACTAGGGATACAATATAGGTGCTCATTGGGGAATGTGTTAATTAATTGATCTGCTTACGGAATGTTGAATGGTTGATGATGCCTTATTGTCAGATAGCGATTCCGTAGTCCTAGTGGTATATCTGGTCCTTAGACTTGAGACACTAAGGATGTCTTGTATGAGTGCTCCACTCTTTGATACCAGACTTACAGGTTTGGATGTCTCAGATCTAGCACAACCGGTCATCGGGAGTGGTAGTCAACCTTACGAGGGCTATTGAGTATCGATAGAATATCATCCACTCTCGGTATCATGAGAGAAATGTATCATGTGTTTTTGCTCAGACAAATCCATGGCTAAGGTCATTCGGATTAAGAGAGAAAGAGTTCTCCGGGAGAATCCGATTGGAGCGAGACTCGAGTGGAAACCGCATGAGTCTGATAGCACCATGCCCAATATACGATCTCTCGGATATTAGATAGATGAGAGACTATAGGTACACGATAACTGAGGACAGACAGGTCTAATAGATTGGATTCCCTTGTATCGTTTGGGGACTGCGACGTAGTAGCCTAGTACGTCCGTAGTCGATGAGTCGAGTAAATTATTATGGAGATAATAATTCACTGAGCTAGAAGGAGCTCTGACAGGTATGACTCACGGCCAGCTCGATATTGGGCCTAGAAGATCACACACATATGGTAGGCATTACGATGAGTAGAGGTTCGAATATGATATATATGTTGGAGCTCCTATCTTATTAGATATCCAATAAGCCCTTGAATTATTGGATCATATGGATGAGATCCAATAAGAGCCCATGAGAGATTATTGGATAGAGATCCACTAATCTAAGATGCTTGGGTAGTTGGATGGAGATCCAATACCCAATAGGGGAGGATCCATTAAGGTTAAGTTGATAGGGGACCTTTATAAATAGGAGAGCTTCAATAGTTTATAGGCTAGAGCTTTTGCTACGCCTCCTATTCTCCTCTCCCTCTCCACCTCAAAGCAGGCCTGGAGTTTTGTGGAGGGTCACCACAACCCTCCTATATGGATCACCACTAGAGAGGAGGGCGCTTGACCTCCTTTACCCTCTCCTAGAGATCTGTAGGGATTTAGGGATATACGATCTCCCTAGGTAACATAATCTATCTCACACGTGGTTTTCTATTTCATGAATTTTTGCGCACCAATCTTCGCACGACAACGAACATATCTTTGGGAATTGGGGATTTTGTTTTCTGTTCTTCCGCTGCGCATGTGATGTCGCCCCCAAGATTTCCCAATATAATCCATTTGGGTTAAGTTCACATGGGACCTCTATAAATATAAGGAAACCAAAGGTTTATAGGCTAGAGACTCTTTGGGTAACCATCTCCTATACTCCTCCCCTTCTCCTCCTCAGATAGTAGGCCTGGAGATTCGAGGAGTATTGTTGTAGCCCTACTATGTGGATCACCGTTAGAGAGGAGGACGCTTGATCTCCTTTATCCTCTCCTAGAGATCTGTAGAGATTCAGGGATATATGATCTCCCTATGTAACATAATCTTTCATGTATGCAGTTTTAAGTTTTGTGGATTTTGCGCACCAATATTCGCACGACGACGAACACATCTTTAGGAATTTTTGGGATTTTGTTTTAATGTTCTTCCGCTGCACATGTGATGTCGCCTCTTAGATTTCGCTACAAAAACAAGACTAGAGTAGTGTCCAATGGTTTCAACCAAGAAGAAGACATTGATTATGAAGAAACCTTCGCTCTTGTGGCTAAGCTTGAAGCCATAAGGATTCTCCCTGTCTATGCTACTTGTAATAATTTTAAGCTGTTTTAAATGGATGTTAAAAGTACTTTTCTTAATGGCTTCATTTCCAAAAAAATTTATGTTGAACAACCATCCGGATTTGAGAATACCATTTTTTCGAATCATATTTTTAAGTTGTCTAAGGCTCTCTATGATTTGAAACAAGCCCTAAGGGCTTGGTATGAGAGACTTAGTTCATTTCTAATTAAGAATGATTTTTTAAAATGCAATGTTGATACCACATTGTTTATTAAATATTTTGAAAATGATTTTCCTATAGTTCAAATTTATGTTGATGATGTTGTTTTTGTTTCTACGAATGAGTCTTTATGTGAATATTTTGCCAAAAGTATGAGCCAAGAATTCGAAATGAGCTTAATGGGTGAATTAATTTTTTTCTTAGGATTGCAAATTAAGCAACTAAGTGATGGATTTTTTGTGAGAAATATGTTTTAGATCTATTAAAATGGTTCAATATGGATAGTTCTAAGGCTACTAACAAATCAATGAGCACTTCCACAAAGTTAGATATAGACCATAATAGAGAAAATTTTGATCAAAAAATTTATAGGGACATGATATATAGTTTACTATATCTCACCGCAACTAGATCGGACATTATGTTTAGTGTTGAATTTTGCGCTAGATTTCAATGTAATCCAAAGCAATCTCACCTAAAAGTTGTTAAGTATATTTTTAGATACCTAAAAGGAACTTCTAATCTAGGATTATGATATTCAAAATCCAAAAACTTTAAATTAATTATTTATACCGATACAGATTTTGCTGGATATAGAGTAAATAGAAAAAGCACATCACGAACATGTCAACTCTTAGGTCATGCACTTGTCTTTTGGTCTTTCAAGAAACAAAACTCAATTGCATTATCTACGGCCGAAGCTGAGTATATGGCAGTAGGTGCATGTTGTCCTCAAGTTATATGGATGAAAAACATATTAGAAGATTATGAAATTCACTTGAAAAATATATCTATAAAATGTGATAACACTAGTGTAATATGTTTAACAAAAAATCTTATTGAACACTCTAGAACTAAACATATTGATATTAGGCATCATTTTATTAAAGATCTTATTAAATTAATAACCATGATATATCTTTAGAATTTATTGATACAAAACATTAATTTACTGATATTTTTACAAAACCTTTAAATAGGAATAATTTGGTTTTATTAGAAGAGAATTAGGCATGTTAAATCTTCCAAATGCATGAATTCCTCTATATATTTTTCGGATTTCTCGATTTTTCGTAACTTGAGTTTTCGTTTTAAATTGAGATCATTTCCTTCGGTCCATCTTCTTGCAATTCACCAAAGAAGAGATTTTATTCATGAATTTTTGGCAAACTTGATCTTTTATGAATCCTTCTTCCTTCTATTTACAAGAATATAAATTTGATTTATGAATTTTTAGTATGCACATTTTGATCTTTTATGATGAATCCTTTCTCTTTGCGAAAGTAGAAGTTTGATTCATAGACTTTCATTTCTTATAACTTGATTTTTCTTATGATGAATGAATTCCTCGCTTCTTCTTCCTCTTCTTATTTTTATGACAAAAGGAAGAGAGAAATTTATTAGCATCTCAAGAAAAATAAAAATACCAGCTTGCACATCTCAAGAAGAACCAAAAAGTGCTTACATATCTAAAGAGAAGTGCTTACATACCAGCTTGCACCGCCTGGGCTCGGTCTCCGAGCTCTAGCTGAGCGGTGCAACCGCCTCAGTCAGGAGGTGGCACCGATTGAGCTCGGTCTTCGAGCTCTAGTAGGAGGTGCAACCGCCCCTGACAGGAGGTGGCACCGCCCAGAGGCTTAGTCTTCGAGCTCTGCCAAGCGGTGCAACCGCTCCAGTTAGGAGGTGCAACCGCTAGATCCCGGAATTCCGGGAATTGACAATTTTGAACTCCAAATTTAAACTGAGTTGGGGCCTATAAATACCCCACCCATTCAGAACTGAAAGGGCACAGAACATACACCGAAATCCTGATCTTGTTCTGTGATTTTTAGAGCTCAAAATTGTTGTAAAGGCCAAAAGTTCTTCTCCCTCTTTTCTTCCAAGTTCTGAGCTTTAAAGAGAGGAGAGAAAATTCTGTAAGGGTTGTCTCCTAAGCCCGTCAAAAGGAGTGAAACTGTAAAAGGGTGGTTGGCCTTCGCCTATTGAAGGAAGGCCTCTAGTCGACGTCGGTGACCTCGTCGGTGGAGGAAGCCAAAAGTGGAGTAGGTCAAGATTGACCGAACCACTCTAAATCTCGGTTTGCATTTACTTTGAGCATCTTATCTTTACTGCAAACCTCCTCAATAGCTTACTACCTTCTGTGCTTTTATGAATGTATTTCAAAGTTCAGTGCTTTCCGAATCGACGTTTAGACGTAAATCGCTTTTATCGTACGAACGTCGTATTTCAGTTTGCGCATATATTCTGATTTCCATCATAACTGCAAACTACCTTCATAGATTTACTTTAACGTCATCTCGCTTGATCTTATGTTAAAGTAATCTTAGAATCGACTTTCACACCGAAATCACTTTTATCGTACGAACGTAGTTTTTATTAATCGCAGAAAGATTTCCGCTGCACTAATTAACCCCCCCCTCCCCCCCCCCCCCCCCTCTTAGTGCTCTTGATCCTAACAATTGGTATCAGAGCCCGGTATTTCTCATTTCGGATTTACACCCGAGAGAAATGGCTCTTCTTGGCTTTCAAGAGGGCTTATCGGTTGTTCGTCCACCGTTGTTTAACGGATTGGACTACACTTATTGGAAAACTTGAATGAGAGTTTTCTTGATTTCTATGAATTTGGGTTTATGGAATATCGTTGAAAACGGTTTTCAACTTCCCTCCAAACCGATGAACGAATGGTCGGATTTGGAGAACAAGTATTTTTCTTTAAACGCAAAGGCTATGAATGCCTTATTTTGCGCTTTGGACAAAAATGAGTTCATCGGATTTCTACGTGCGAAACGGCTTTTGACATTTGGCGAACACTTGA
Organism: Musa acuminata AAA Group; assembly: GCF_036884655.1. Lineage (NCBI taxonomy): Eukaryota > Viridiplantae > Streptophyta > Magnoliopsida > Zingiberales > Musaceae > Musa > Musa acuminata. The sequence continues at coordinate 21,372,473 of NC_088352.1, read as the reverse complement.
AATCACGCATGAGGGAACTAGTAGAGTCAAAGACTCGAAAGTTAATATTTTATTGCATGATTTTGAGCTTTTTCGAATGCAACCAAGCGAGACTATAGGCGATATGTACACCCGTTTCACGGATGTCGTCAATAGTTTAAGAGCTCTTGGAAATTATTTTTCGGATTTTGATCTCGTAAACAAGATTTTGCGTTCTCTTTCTAAGAAGTGAGATTCAAAAGTAACTGCAATACAAGAAGCTAAAAACCTAAACAACTTACCACTTGAAGAACTAATTGGTTCGTTGATGACATATGAAATGGTGCATAATGCACATGATGAACATGATGAATAAAATCACCTTCCAAAGAACAGGAAGGATTTGGAACTCTGGACAAATGAATACCACTTGAGCGATGACTCAAGTGATGAGGACAATGATGAACTTGAACTTCGAACACTAAATCTTTATAAGTTTATTAAATAAAAATCTAAAATAAACAATAAACTTGAATGAAGGAAGAGGCCAAAGAAGAAGAACACAAAGTGGGATGAATCGAGCTCCTCCGAAGACGAGGAGAAAATCAAGAAAGGCGAGGTGGCAAACTACGCCTTAACCACTTTCAATGATGAGGTAATCAAAATCCCCCTAATTTATTTTGAAATTACTTGATGCTTTCATGATGTATTTTCTTTTTTAGTTTAGAATTAATTTTCTTAAAAATCACATGTTTCAAAAAAAAAATATTATGATCATGCTAAGTAATTTCAAAATTGATAATATTGCATATTTTATGATAAACAAATAAAATGATCTTGATTGAAAATATGAAATCATGGTTAAGAAGTAATAATGTGTATTACGTTGATCTTCATTGTTATTTCTCGATTTTGATTTAAAAAAAAAATTATGTTTGATTTAAAGAAATGCAGAATGATGAAATTAAATATTTTGATTAACAATTTTATGCATGAGATTTTAAGCTATACATGATGATAAGCATGTGTTATTTTAATGAGTGTATTTGAAAAACTATAGCAAAAATGTGCTCGAATGCATGAACTTGTTAAGATTATTTTTCGGACTTTCTTGATTCAATGTTACATGCCTTAATAACATGTTGGAAATTATGTGTTTTGGATATAAAAATTTTTATGATCATGAGCATGTTTTATCTTCATGATTGAACTGGAAAATCTATTGCAAAACCTTGTCCGAATACATGAAAGTGTTAAATTTCATTTTCGGATTTTCTTGATCATAATAGTTCATTTTTTAGAATCTATTGATCTTGATGGTTTTATGATGAAATTCATTTTTCGATCCTAAACGTTGATGCATGTTTAACATAAATGAAAAAGCATGCTAACATGAAATCAATCACTTAAAATGAAATACTTAAAAAAGGGGAAAATATATTACGAATTTTGTGAACCATAAAAATGATTTTTGGTGATTTGAATTTGAATGAGTTTTATCCAAAATCATGATCTTAGTTCCGTGATATTTACAAATTAAGATTTATTATGAATCAAGATTTTTTCATTAATCTTTCTCCTAAGATTTTCTTTTAATTAATTATGGAGTATGTTTTTCAAAAAGAAATCATGTCTTTTGGTATTCACATGTTCTAATCTTTCATGATATGATTTTTATGCAATTCCTTATATTCATGAAATGTTTATCTCATCACCTAATAATTCTTCTTGATATTCCTTATGTGATGATAAGAATACATGAAATATTCATTAATTTGTTTTGATGTATACAAATAAGAAGTTTCGATCATGTATGGTAGAATGTAATTTGACAAATTTGGTACCATCATGTTGTAAAATAAATGATGATTAGGAATTATGCATTAATGATGATTGTATATTTTATGATTTGGCATGATGCATGCAATGATGAAATATTCATGAATTTGAAATGATGCATGCAATACTTATGACAATGATGTACATAATGTATTGCATATGATATGTATCATGAATGCTTTAAATGATGAATGTTTGGTATCATGATCAACATGTTGATAAATGCTTAAAAATTTTAATGTTTGAGTATCATGTATGATATACCCATTAATGATGATTGATTTATTTTTCGGTATCGTGCATGAAAACTAAGGTTTTTGAAATTGTGTATGTTTTAATTTGAATATATAATTATGCACAAATAAAATTGATACTTACCTTTGTCATAATCTGAAAATTGAAAAAAAGGGTCTTCCCTTCTTTTTGACAATGACAAAGGGGGAGCAAGAATTTCTAGCGTGGACATCATGAAAAGAGGTAAACTAGCTAGCTTACACAATTCAAGATGAAAGCAAAAATTACACTCCTCTAAAGAGAAGATACAAATGTAACACTTGCCAAATTGTTTGCTTGCCTCATGTAAAACATTATCTCTTGCTAGTTTGGCATTTTGCTAGCTTGCACTTCGCAAAGAAAGCAAAAATGACACTTCTCAAAAGAGAAGAAAGAGCTTGTTATCTTGAACATCACAAGCTTGCCAAACAAAAATTGCAAAAGTGGTATCTTGCCTATCTCAAGAAGCAAAACTTGCAACTTGCACATTGTAATAGGAAGCAAGAATCATAAGCTTACACAAGAAAGCTATCTTGCATTTGCTTTCGAAATTTTTGCTAGCTTGTATATAGTAAAACTTGCATATCGTAAAAGTTGCTGGCTTGTAGTATAAAGAGAAGCAAATAGTTGCTATCTCAAGAAAATTAAACATGCTAAACTTACACCTTGCAATGGAAGCAAAATTGCGAGCTCAAACATTGCAAAGGAAGCAAAAATTTGCTAGCTTGCAACTTGCATATTTCAAGAAGTAAGAGTTGCCTTCTTGAACATCTCTAAATTGCTAGCTTGCAAGTTCTAAAATGTTGTAACATTGCTAGCTTGCATGTCCTAAAAGTGCTATCTTGTATGCTGTAAAACTTGCATATCTAAAACTTGATAGCTTGAATGTTCTAAGTATAATGTAACATTTGCTAAATTTTCTGGCTTCAAAACTGCATAATGATAAAACTTGATATTATGTTTTTCATGCAATAAGTCAAACTAATATTCCAAACACAAGAATAGTTGGACTTCTCCTTTTTGTTGATGACAAAAGGGGAGAAGTATGATGTTATGCATAAGTTCATGATGACGTGTTGCAAGTATTCATGATGAATATTGCAATGACTTGAATTCAGTTTGAATTCAAGATTCTATCAATATGGCATATTGATAGGGGGAGTTTGTTTAAACTCCGGGAGTTAAGTTTAACTCCGTCATCAAGTGGTTGTCATCATCAAAAAGGGGGAGATTGTTGAATCTCGTATTTTGATGATGAAACTACTTGATATATGTTTATGATTTAATCTGCGTTGTGAGTGACGCAGGATGCTTCGATCAGGATGAGACAATTAAAGCAAGAAAATCATGTTATGCCGGAGGAACATGTCCGAAGATTGGACGTCGGGCCGGTGGATCGGTCGACGTATCGACAGAAGGCTTCGGGTAGTGGACTCGGGCATCGGGCCAAGAAGAGCAGGTATTATGCCAAGGATATCGGAGTTGCGGAGTCAACTGGCCGATTGGGCAATAGGCTGAAGGAAAGGACGATGCGCCGAAGAATCGGACGAAGCGTCGAGGGACCAATGACATGCCGGACAACTTGGTTAATTGCTTAGGATTAATTGTCTCAATCGAAGTTTTGTTTTAAGTGTGCAGGATTAACTACGATGAAAGTAAGATATGCAACAGGAGTTACGTCGGAGTCAAGACAATGATCACATTGGGAGTTCGAGAGTTCGACGGAAGTTCGGACAATCGTCGGAGGTTCTGCGGGAACAAATCCGAGAAGTCCATGAGCTTGCCAAAGAAGCTCGTCGGAACTAGCCAAGTGGATCGTCGCAAGTCCAGGAGTTTTCCGGAAGTCCGCAGGAGCATCACCGAGGGTTCATCGGATGATCGACGAAAGTTCGCCGGAAGCTCGCCGGAAGAAGTGATTGACGCACCGGAGCAAGTTGCAGTAAATGTCTTAGGAAATATCGTAGTTAGCACAATGATTAAGTTGGAAATGGGAGGTGATCCCATTAACTTAATCTTGGGGCAATTGGGCTCCTAAAAAACCCAAATTGGGCCAAATGGATCAACCCATTCGGACCCTGATTTCTGCCAGGCGGTTGAACCGCCCAAGCCAGGAGGTGGCACCGCCTGGGCTAAGTCTCCGAGCGAGACTGGGCAGTGCAACCGCCCCAGCCAGGAGGTGGCACCGCCTGGGCTCAGTCTCCGAGCGAGACTGGGCGGTGCAACCTCCCTTGACAGAGGTGGCACCGCCTGGGCTCGGTCTCCGAGCTCTAGCTGAGCAGTGCAACCACCTCAGTCAGGAGGTGGCATCTCCTGAGCTCGATCTTCGAGCTCTGGCAGGAGGTGCAACCGCCCCTGACAGGAGGTGGCACCACCCAGAGGCTCAGTCTTCGAGCTCTGCCAAGCGGTGCAACCGCACCAATTAGGAGGTGCAACCGCCAGATCCCGGAATTCCGGGAATTGACAGTTTTGAGCTCCAAATTCAAACTGGGTTGGGGCCTATAAATTTCCCACCCATTCAGCACTGAAAGGGCACAGAACATACACCGAAATCCTGATCTTGTTCTATGATTTTTAGAGCTCAAAATTGTTGTAAAGGCCAAAAGTTCTTCTCCCTCTTTTCTTCCAAGTTCTGAGCTTTAAAGAGAGGAGAGAAAATTCTGTAAGGGTTGTCTCCTAAGCCCGTCAAAAGGAGTGAAACTGTAAAAGGGTGGTTGGCCTTCGCCTATTGAAGGAAGGCCTCTAGTTGACGTCGGTGACCTCGTCGGTGGAGGAAGCCAAAAGTGGAGTAGGTCAAGATTGATCGAACCACTCTAAATCTCGGTTTGCATTTACTTTGAGCATCTTATCTTTACTGCAAACCTCCTTAATAGCTTACTGCCTTCTGTGCTTTTACGAACGTGTTTCAAAGTTCAGTGCTTTCCGAATCGACGTTTAGACGCAAATCGCTTTTATCGTACGAACGTCGTATTTCAGTTTGCGCTTATATTTTAATTTCCATCATAACTGCAAACTACCTTCATAAATTTACTTTAACACCATCTCGCTTGATCTTAAGTTAAAGTAATCTTAGAATCGGCTTTCACACCGAAATCGCTTTTATCGTACGAACGCAGTTTTTATTAATCGCAGAAAGATTTCCACTGCTCTAATTCACACCCCCCCCCCCCTCTTAGTGCTCTTGATCCTAACATTAATTATCGTAGTTAGGACTTTAATTTGAGTTAATTTTGGGAGAAATCATACTAATTCAATTAGGGGTCAATTGGGCCCTTAAACAAGACTGAATTGGGCTGGTTGGATGGCCTATTCAACAACTTGGAGCCACGTCAAGCGGTGGAGCCGCTTGAGGCTCAGCCTCCTAAGTGGTCTGGGCGGTGGTACCGCCTAGACTAGGTAGTGGTACCGTCGATAGTTAGTGCTGTTAAGCGTTGGTACCGCTAGAGCCCGATCTTCGAGGCTCTGTTAGACGGTTGTACCACCCAGTGTTAGTCTGCAAGCGGTAGTACTGCCCAGTACTGACGGTGGTACCACCAGTACCACAGAAACCCAGGATGAGACACTTTTTTGCTTCATTTTTAAAGTCATTGGGGCTTATAAATATCCCACTCTTTCCTATACGAAAGAGCACGAAAAGTGTGAACAAAAGTTTTAAGATTTTGGTTGTAAAAGTGTTGAAGAAGTGCTAAGTGTCCTCCTTTTTTAACTTTGTGATCAATCTAAGAGATGTGTGAGGCTTGTAAAAGGTTGTCTCCTAAACTTGTAAAAAGAAGAAAGTGTTGTAAGAGGATGGTTGGTCTTTGCCCATTGAAGGAAGATCGATAATGAACGTCGGTAGCCTCAACGGAGGAGGAATCGGGAGTGAGAGGAGGAATCGGGAGTGGACGTAGGTCACGATGACCGAACCACTATAAAATTGGTGTGCACTTTCTTGTTGCTCTTCATTACTATTGTTTTCAGACTTAATTGCTTATTACTCTTATTCTAAGTCAAGTACACTTTCAATATCTTTTCCAATATGTTTTTATCTAGTCGAAAGTTTCAAATCGACTTAATTTTTGCGATAGCACTAATTCACCCCTCTTAGTGTCATTCACGATCCTAACAAGGCAAGGGCAAGGGCAAATAGGGTAAGACAAAGGTTGTCAAGATTGACCTAGCGAGGACAAAGGCTAGTGCTTCCATTGCAGTCAAGATGGGCATTAAAAGAGGAACTACAAGAAGTACCTTACAGAAAAGGCAAAATGGAAGCTTAGAGAAGCTTCGAACGTGAGTACATCCAAGAGGAAGAGAGTTAAGGTGAATAGTGGCATACTTGTGACATTGTAGGCTAGGTCACATCCATGAAGGAATTATTCAAAAGTTGTTGAAAGATGGATATCTAGATCCATTCAACTATAAGTCATATATAACTTGCAAGCCTTGCCTTCATAGAAAACTGACCAACTCTTCATTTAGTGGAAATAGAGAGAGAAAGCCACTGAGTTATTAGAACTCATACATAGCGATGTATGTTGTCTCATGTCAACTTAAGTCATAAGTGGTTACTCCTACTTCATTACTTTCATCGACGATTTTTCTATGTACGGATATGTATACTTGATGAAGTACAAGTCCGAAGCCTCCGAGAAATTCAGAGAGTATTAAAATGAAGTAGAGAATCAAACTGGAAAGAATATTAAGACTCTTCGATCAGATCGAGAAAGTGAATACTTGAGTATAGAGTTCACCCAGTTTCTCAATGATCATGGGACTTTGTCTCAATGGATACCTCCTTATACATCACAACTCAATGGTGTATCAGAAAGGATGAATTGCACGCTATTAAATAGGTACGGTCCATGATGAGTTTTATCGACCTATCCATCTCATTTTGGGGATATGTCATGGAGACCGCAACTTACCTTCTGAACAGAGTTGCATCTAAATTGATAGTGTCTACACCATATGAGATATGGAAATGAAAGAAGTCTGATCTTAAGATTGTTAAGATTTGGGGCTACTCTGCCCATGTTAAAAGACACGACCCTGATAAGTTGGAATCCAGGACGGAACGGTACAAGTTCATGGGATACCCTAAGGAAACTTGTGGGCATTATTTATATCACCCTAAGGACCATAATGTCTTTATTACTAAGAGAGCAGTGTTCCTTGAGAATAAATATATTCTTGGCAGAAATAGTGGGAGCATGATAAAGTTGAGTGAGGTTAGAGAACCTAGCTCATGCACCATTTCGAAAACCGAGTCTGTTCAGGTACCTGACACAAGTTCCAATTTTGCACAGGTTTGGAAGAATGTAATATCCTCCTAAAAGATATGTGGGACATATCAGTGGAGAGGACACTTAGGATGTTGATCCTTAGACCTACGAGGAGGCTATTATGAGCACAGACTTCGAGAAGTGATAAAAAGCCATGAATTCTGAGATGGAACCTTTTTAATGTACCTGAGGGTATCGTATCCATCGATGGCAAATTAATCTTCAAGAAGAATATTAGAGTAGATGGAAATGTGACAAGGCTAGTGGCTAAAGGGTATCGTCAAAGGCAATGTGTTGAGTATGACGAAACCTTCACACTAGTAGTTATGCTAAAATTCATCCAAATTTTGTGGACTATTACATTACATTATGATTATGAGATATGGTAGATGGACGTAAAAATCACGTTCCTTAACAGCAACCTTGAGGAGAAGGTGTATATGATACAACCTAAAAGATTCGTATCCAAGCAGAGTCCAAATAAGATATTCAGGTTACTTAAGTCCATTTATGGACTAAAGCATACTTCTCGAAGTTGGAACATAAGATTTAATGAGACGATCAGATCTTATGACTTTGTTAAGAACGAAGATGAGTCTTGTGTGTATAGGAAGGTAAGTGGGAGCGCTATCACCTTCTTGGTGTTATATGTGGATGACATCCTAGTCATTGGGAATGATGTAAAAATGTTCTTCATAGTAAAGGCTTGGTTATCTAGACACTTCTCCATGAAGGGGTTAGGGGAAGCATCTTATATTTTGGGGATTTGGATCTATAGAGATAGATTCAAGAGGATGCTTGGCTTGTCCTAGTCCAAGTACATAGACATCATTGTCAAAATATTTGGCATAGAAAATTCCAAGAGATGTCTCATACCGATGAGAGATGAAATTTCACTTTCTCGGAGTATGTCCCCAAAAACTCCTAAAGAAAGGACAAACATGGATAGGATACCTTATGCATCTGCAATAGTGTCTATCATGTATGCTATACTATGTACCAGGCCTAATATAGCACATGCTATGAGTGTCACGAGCAAGTATCAAGCAGATCTAAGCTTGGAGCACTAGAAAGCAGTAAAGTGTATCGTTAAGTACTTGAGAATGACTAAGGATCTTTTACTAGTATACGAAGGAGGTAGTTGAGGGCTACACAGACTCGAGTTTCTAGTCCAAAGTTGATGATTGCAAGTCGAATTCAGGGTACATGTTCACCCTAAATGGGGCAGTAGTGAGCTGGAAGAGTTCTAAGCAAAATACCACTATTGACTCGACCACATAGGCAGAATATATTACTATGGTAGAGGCAGCAAAAGAGAGGGTCTGGATGAAGAAGTTCATCGCAGATTTGGGACCGATTCGCCTTTAAACATAGATCCTAAATCATCCTAGTCATAAGTTACTCGAGAAGGACATCGAGATAACCGGATAGACTGGTGTGCTATATACTCATCCATATGATGGAGGCAGCTGGTCTCAAAGTCACTCGTGTGGAGACACTAGAGGTATAGTACAGGTACTCATTGGGGAATGAGTTCAATGATTGATCCTCTTACGGAATGATGGATGGTTAATGATTCCTGACGTCGGATAGTGATTCTGTAGTCTCAATTGTGTGTTTGGTCTTTAGACTTGAGATACTAAAGATGTCTTGTATTAATACTTCATTCTTTGACATCAGACTTATAAGTTTAGAAGTTCTAAATCTAGTATAGTTGGTTCTCGGGAATGATAGTCAACCTTACGAAGGCAATTGAGTGTCAATAGAGGATCATCCACTCTCGATATTGCGAGAGGAATATTCCATGTGTGCTCACTAAGACAAAATCCCTAGCCAAGGTCATTCGGATTGAGAGAGTTCTCTAAGAAAATCTAATTATAACAAGACTCTGATAGGATTTCGTATGAGCCTAATGTTACCATGCCCAATATACGATCTTTGGGATATTAGATGGATAAGGGACTATAGACACATGGTAATTATGGACATACAGGTCTGATGGATTAGATCCCCTGTATCGTCTAGGGACTATGGCATAGTGGCCTAATACGTTCATAGTTGATAAGTCGAGTGAATTATTATAGAGATAATAATTCACTATATCAAAAAGAGTTCTGAGTTAAAAGGAGTTCTGATAGGATCGACTCACGGCCAGCTCAGTATAGGGCCTAGAGGATCACACACAAATGGTGGATGTTATGAGATATCCGTAAAGCCCTAGTTTGGATCATGTGGATAAGATCCAATTGGATAATTTGATAGAGATCCAATTGGATAAGTGGATAAGATCAAATTGGATAATTGGATAGAGATTCAAAGAGGATAGGGTTCATTAAGGGTTAAGCTAACTGCACCTCTATAAATATGAGGAACCTCATGGTTCATAAGCTAGAACTACTAGTGGTAGGATGCCCCTCCTATTCTCCTCAGCCTCCTCCTTGGCTTCGGTAGCCTTGCGGTGCACGTGGTGAGGGAGATCCCGTAGCGATCTGAGAAGTATCGTCGCTGCGTCCGCTGTGTGGATCACCGCTAGAGAGGAGTTCATGAGTTCTCCTTCATCCACTCCATTGGATCTGAAAATTTCGCAGATATACAATCTCCCCAAGTAACATTACTAACACGATATGTGCAATTTTTCGATTTTGTGATTTTCTCGTGCACCAATCGTCGCACAATGGCCAAGTACTTCACTATGGGAATTCTAGTTTTGTTTTTGTTTTCCGCTGCATATGAGATGTTGGCCCATGATTTACCAGTACTAGACCCCCACATTTGAACATCTGAGATGTCTTCCTCCTCTACCTCTTCCTCTTCAATGGATGTGGCTGACCTCGTGGGGCTGAGTTGACATCCTTGCTAGCACCATGTTATTAGCCTTATAAGGCTAGGCCCACCTTTATGTGTTAGTTAAGCGGGAATAGAGTGTTGGCTAGGTAGAGTTGATGTGTCAGCCAGATGAGGGTCATATCTCCCGTATCATCTCTATCTCAATATATAAAAAGGGAACAAGACACGATGTATCATTCAGTATGCTATCAACGATGTCGGACCCTTAATGGATGAGCTCCCATGTTTAAGCTAGTTATGACCTTGCAAGTTATTTCCTTGTCGAATCCTATTACGTAATTGTCACAAGATACTTTATGATCGATTTTGTTGCATTGTTATTCAAGGACATTTTTAGGCCTGATTCGATCATGTCATCATTGTAGGATATTTAATGGTTGATTTAATTGCATCATCATCGTAAGATGCTTCATGACCAATTTGATTGTATTATTGTCATGGGACACTTTATGGTTGATTCTATCATGTCATCATTGTAAGATTCTTCATGGTTGATTCTATCGCATCACCATTGCAGGATGCTATATAAGTGATTTGACTATCATCATCATAGGATGCTTCATGGTCTATTAGATCATGTCATCATCAAGAGATATCTCATGGCCAATTCAATCATGTTATCGTCACACGATGCTTTATGGCCGGTTCGATCACATCGTCATCGTAGGATGCTTCTTCGCTATTTCAACCGAACAATCATCATGGGACACTTGATGGTCGATTTGATGAAATCGTTATTACGAGTTGCTTAATGGTCAATTTGATCACGTCATCTTCTAAAGATGCTTCATGGCTGATTGGACCACGTCATCATCGAGAGATGCCTCTTCAAGCGATTCGGTCATATTGTTATCAAGAATTGTTTCATGACCAACTTGATTATGTTATCTATTAGGAATAGGGATCGGTACTAAGAGGAGGGGGTGAATTAGTACAGCGGATAAAAACATCGTTTCGGAAAATCCTTTCGTACGATAAAACCAAACTCGGAAATGCTTAACTTTGAAAGCGAAGTAAGAGCGTATTGAAGGCAGTTTGCAGTTAATGTAAATTACAGGAAGTAAATGCAAACCAGAGAACATGCCAATTTTATAGTGGTTCGGTCGTCGTGACCTACATCCACTCTGCTGATTCCTCTTCCATCGAGGCCACCGGCATCCACTATCGATCTTCCTTTAATAGGCGAAGATCAACCTCCTTCTTACACCCTTCTTCTCCTTTTATCGGGTTTAGGAGACAACCCTTACAAGCACTCACTCTTTTCTCAAATTATTCTAACACTTAGACTAGAGGTGGATTCTCATAAGAGATTTCTACAGCGTTTTTCCCTTTTTAAATTCACTATGCCATATATGTTAACCAGGGATGAGACGGGTATTTATAGGCTTCAAGTTGATTCAAACTTGGAGCCTAAAAAGGTCTCATCCCAGGTTTTCTAGGTACTAGCGGTACCACCGCCATTCCTGGACGATATTACCGTCGTAGGTTCTGGTACAGGGTGGTACCACCGCCAAATAGGGGCGGTACCATCACTGGCAGCATTGTTGCCGACGGTACCACTGCCCCGGAATCCTGGGGTGTCGTTCCCCAGGCGATGCCACCGTCGGCTAGGGTTTCAACACCCTGGTTGGGCCTTGAATCCAGCTAAAACCACTCCAACTTGGGCCTAGTTGGCCCCTAACAAAATTGATGGGATTACCTCCCAATCCTAACTCTAATTATGTACTAACTACGATTCCTAAGACATATTCTAAGCAAGATAAGTCTGATTTCTTTCGACGAATTTTCGACGATCTCTCGACAATGTTCCGGCAGACTTCCGGTAAGCTCTTGGACTTCACGATGATCTACTTGGCGAGTTCCGACGAGCTTCTTTGGCAAGCTCCTAGACTTATCGGTTGGTTCCGACAGAACTTCTAACGAACGTTCGGACTTCCGACGAACTCTCGAACTCCAACGAAATTACGTTCTTGACTTCAGGACTTCATTTTGCTTTATGTCTTGCTATCGTAGTTAATCCTCCACACATAAAAATATACTTCGATCTAGATAATTATTATTAAGCATGAATCATGTTGTCTGGCATGTCATTGGTCCATCGACGCTTCGTCTGATTCTTCGGCGCATCGTCCTCTCTTGCAGCCTATTGTCCAATCGGCCAGTTGACCTCCGCAACTCTGATACCCTTGGCACAATCTCCACTCTTCTTGGCTCAATGCCCGAATCCATGGCTCAAAGCCTTCTGTCGATACGTCGACTGATCCTCCGGCTCGACGTCCAATCTTCTGACACGTTTTCCTCCGACCCAACATGATTTTTCCTGCTTTAATTGTCTCTCTCTGATCGAAGAATCTTGCGTCACTCAAAACACAGATTAAATCATAAACACTTATCAATTGGTTTCATCATCAAAATTCGAGATTCAACAATCTCCCTCCCCCTTTTGATGATGATAACCAATTAATGACGGAGTTAACCTTAACTCCCAAAGTTTAAACAAACTCCCCCTATCAATATACCATATTGATAGAACCTTGTATTCAAGCTGAATTCAAGTCGTTGCAAATTTCATCATGAATATTTGCAACACATCATCATGCATAACATGATCATACTTCTCCCCCTTTGTCATCAACAAAAAGGAGAAGTTCCAACTATCAAATGTTTGAGATATAAATTCAAATCATTGCATGAAAAACATAATATCAAGTTTTATCATCATGCAATTTGTAAGCTAGAAAATTTAGCAAGTATTACATCATGCAAGCTATCAAGTTTTAGATATGTAAGGTAGTAAGATAGCAAGTTTATAACATACAAGCTAGCAAAAATTTTATAACATTTTAAAACACGCAAGCTAGCAATTTTGAGATGTTCAAGAAAGCAACTCTTGCTTCTTGAAATATATGTTTTGCTAGATGTGCAAGTTAACTTTTTTTTTTTTGCTTCTTGAGATAGGCAAGATAGCACTTCTTGGTGATGTTTAAGATAGCAAGTTCTACATTATGCAAGCTAGTGAATCTTACAACATTTTAGAACATGCATAATCACCAAATCATCATAAATTTTAATGATGTGTTAAATTATAAATTTTACAAGTTTGCATTTGTGCGTCTTGAGATTTGCAAGATAACACTTCTTGCTTATCTTTTGATATGAGCAAGTTAGCAAGTTTGCTTCTTTTGTAATGTGCAAGTTTCCAAATTTTGAATCTTGAGCTAGCAATATTTCTCCCCCTTTGTCATTGTCAAAAAGAAGGGAAGAATACAGTTTTATAGTTCTTTTTCCTTTTACAACGATTTCCAAATCATGACAAAGGTAAAGTATTCGTTCTTATTTCAAAATGTCATAATTGAGATAAACTTTGAATTCAAGTCAGAGCAATTTCAATCATGATTCATATCATATGCAATACATCACATACATTATCATAATAAAAAGCATAAGTATTGCATGCATCATTCCAAACCATAAATATTTCACATCATGATGGTATCAATATGTCAAATTACATCTTGCCATGCATGATTATAACTTCTTATTTGTATGCATCAAAATAATACCAAGAGTATTTTCATGCATAATTTCATATCATCACATGAAAAATATCAAGAGAATTTTGGTGATAAGATACATAAATAATGAAGACAATTTATGAATATCAAGAGACACCATGATTCATTTTAACAAATCTCCTCTTTAATAAATAACGAAAAGAATTCTTAGGAGATCAAATGATATAATATCTTGATTCATGCATAAGAAATCTCAAGTTATAAATTTCAAAAAATCAAGATAAAGCTCATTCACATTCAAATCATCAAATCATCAAAATTACTTTCAAGAAATTCAAAATGACATAAACAACTTTATTAATCTTTTAGTGAAAAATCGATAAGATAGAGAAAAAAAAATTTCAAGAAAAATGCTTTTCTCTTTTTAGTTGTTTTAATTCATGTGATTTGTTTCATATGAGCATGCTCAAGTTTCTCGCATAAAAACAATACATCATGGTTTAAAATCGAAAGAATAAATCTCATAATAGAAATCATCAAGATCAATAAACCATAAACTACCCAAAAATCATCATTACTTCAAATCATCATGCATAATTTAAATATAAAATCATCAAGCATGATACTTACATTATTTTATATAAGCATGTCTTTTTTCATTTATGCTAAATCAAAACTGTTAGGATCGGAACGGCACTAAGAGGGGGGGGTGAATTAGTGCAGCGGATTAAAACGTTGGTTCGACAAATCTTTCGTACGATAAAAACGGAACTTGAAAAGCTTAACTTGAAAGCGTATTCTTAAAGTTGCGCAGCAAAGGTAATAAGGAACTAAAGCATGTAAGAAGGTTTGCAGTAATGTAAATAGCAATAATGAAATGCAAACCAGAGATCACGCCGATTTTAGAGTGGTTCGGTCAAATGACCTACATCCACTTGCGAGGCCCCTTTTCGATGAGGCTCCCACCTTCCACTAGCAAATCTCTTGAAATTGAAGGGCAAATACCCCTCTTACAACCTTTTACAAGCAGTTCAACCTCTTACAAATTTTCAGCAAGAAAGAAGGAGGAGAACTCTCTAGCAAATTGAAAACAAGACTTGCTAAGACTTTCTAAGACTTTTCTCTCAATCAATTGATTCTCAAAAGTTGTATTCTCAGCTGAGACTTGAGGGGTATTTATAGGCCTCAAGAGGATTCAAATTTGGGCTCCAAAAAATTTGAATTCTCTTATGATCCCGATGCTGGCGGTGCCACCGCCCAACCAAGCGGTGCCACCGCCCAGCGCTCGGGTGCTGGACGGTGCAACCGCCCAACCCAGGAGGTGTCACCGCCCAGCTCTCGGGTGCTGGGCGGTGCTACCGCCGAGCCAGGCGGTGCCACCGCCTGGCTCTCTGATTCACTGGTTTGGCTTAATTTTAGCCCAAACCAAATCTGACTTTGGGCCCAGTTGGCCCCTAACTAGGATATAGGATTATCTCTTAATCCTAATCCTAATTACAAGTGAACTACATAACAAAAAAAAAAAAAACATCCTAAGCAAGTTTTCAACCACGAACGTCGAGTCTTGTTCCAGCGAGCTTTCCGACGAACTTCTTCCGACGGGCTCCCTGTAAGCTCCCGATCTTGTGATGACTTTAACGAGTAGCCGAGCCTTCTCGGTGATCTCCGTGAACCTCCGACGATCTCTTCGGCGAACTTCCGAAAATTTCGATAGGTTCCCGATTTCTTCTCGGTTGGTTCCAGCAGCATCTCCGACGATTCTTCGGACTCTTAAACGTCCATCGAACTTGACTCTGATATACTTGCTTTGTGTTTTCTGGTTATCGTAGTTAATCCTGCACACTTAGCTCAATAATATGGATTAGATCAATTAACTTATCAATTGATTTTATCATCAAAATCCGAGATTCAACAATCTCTCCCTTTTTTATGATGACAATCAATTGATGACGGAGTTAAACATAACTCCCCCTATCTATATGCCATATTATGAGAAGATAAAAAACACTTAAATTCCATCCCATTGGATTCAAGCATAACCCGATAAGTTCTAACCGTAGAGCTTATCGTAATCCTCATTAAACAATAGTAAGTACGAAACTTCGATGAAAATCATAAGTTAAATGATAAGGGACGAATTTTACTTTGACAGAAGATAAAGATTTTCAATATAAATTTCATGATATAGATGTAAGGCATGCTTTCAATATGATCAATCAATCTTGTGATATTTTCAAGGATTTTGCAAGGCATATAAGACATTTATATCACACAAGCTTTTATAATTCATATAAGTCATGCTATCGATATGGTGTAAGTCATCACTTAGTCATCACTTCTCCCCCTTTGTCATCAACAAAAAGAGACAAGCCAGCTAATTGATGATCATAGAATTCGCTAAAAATGATCATTAAATCATTAAAAAAGTTTAGCATTTAATAGTAAACAAAATTCATCATTCAAATTTGCCAGAAATAGTTTATCCAAAAGAAATCATCATTTATGCATATCAAAACAGTAGTTATCTAAAAGGAAGTATCAGTTATCGTTCAAACGATGACAAACTTTGAACTTGTTGTTAAAAGTAAGCAGAACAGAATAAAAAGATACATCAATTTAATCCTTAGGAGGTAATCCACAGTGCTGATACATGATATCTATTTTTTCATTCATTTGTCGTAGTTTCTTCAAAATTTTAACTTGTTGATTTTGAATTTGTTCTTGCTGTGATTTGAGTTGATCTTGCTGGAATTTGATCTGAGACAGTTCCGCCATAATGAGATCTTCAGAGGAGGAAACAGGAGCTGAAGGTGCTGCGCTAAAGGGACTAGGAGGAGGATATTCATTTCCCCTAAGAATTGGTGTTTCGGGGTGTTCTATTAGTGAAGGAATTGGATCAGTCCTTCTAGGCTGCCTAACCCATATGCCATTGCTAAATGTGCACCTAAGTCTTTTCAGTAGGTTTTTATTTATTATGTTATATCGATCACTTTGAATAGTTTCTTCATCGAGTGGGATGCAAATGTCATAGGCATGAAGAAATCTAGTGATTAACCCCCCATATGGCAACATAGTATCTTTAGCCATAATATCCTTCATGTGTTGTCGAATTGAGTACACAAAATAATTATGCTGACCGGTCATAATCCAATACATGGTACTTATCTCTATTTGACTTATTTCGTCAAGATGAAATTGTTTGGGGAATATGATGCTTGTGATAATGTGATGAAGAATTTTAGAGTTGAATGGCAGTAAGTGTTCACAGCTCTTGGGTAGGAGGCCAAGGTTTGGATTTGCAAAAATTGTTTCTGTGGCTTCGGTATAGGTTGCTCCTATTGTGTTGACGTCCCATTTACCTTTAAAATAGCATCCCCTATCTTTTTCAGTTATGCCAATTAGCTCACAAATAGTGCTGTCAAATATTCTAATGGGTGTTCCTAGAAGGTAAGTGCTTAGGCTATCGTTATCCACATATAGGTTGGCATAAAACAATCTAACTAACCGCGGATAGATTGGTTCATCTATTTGTAGTAGAGGTAGAGCTTCTAGGTGTGCAAACCACCTAATGGGTTCTAAGTCCCCTAGTTCATCTAGATCAACGTATTTTCCCTTATGGATACATCGTGTTTCAAATTTTGGAAAGCTAAGGGCTACCTCTTTTGATCTAAAAAGATCATGCTCATATGAATCTCCTTTAATCCTTTTTCCTTTTGATCTCTTAGGAGCCATTATCTAGACAAGATGATGATGAAATTGTGAAAAATAAGCAAGGGAAAGAGAAAAGAAAAGAGAGATTTCAAGTGTTACCTTATGGAGATTAGGTTGAGAGATGGAGAGCTTGGACCACCAAGAATCCTTCTCCAATGCTTCTAAGAGTTAGAATGAGGGTTAGGGGGAATGGGAGAGGGTTTTGAGAGCTTTTTCTTCGGGTTGGGGGCGGTGTCACCGCCGGCCCTAACCCCTCGGGTTAATAAAGGTCGTTCGGTCGGTGCCACCGCCAAACCGAGCGGTGTCACCGCCTGGCGCCCGAGCGCTCAGGCGGTGCTACCGCCGAATCTAGCGGTGCCACCGCTGGCATCCCGCGGAGGAAAGAAAAAAAAAAATTTCTTCCTCCCTTTTGTTTAGCTTTTTTCCTCAATATAATAAGTTATACTTTAATGGATCATTTTGAATTGAAGAAGAAGGAAGAAATCAAATTCACAAAAGAAAGGAAAAGGACGAGTCATTTTTCGTGAAGCTCATTTTAGGGACAATTTAACATGCCTAATTCCCTTCGGATGAATTCAAATTGGTCTTCATTTAAGGCTTTTGTAAAAATATCAGCTAATTGATGCTTTGTGTCAATAAATTCTAATACAACATCATTGTTAAGGACATGATCGCGTATGAAATGATGCCTAACGTCGATGTGCTTAGTTCTAGAGTGCTGAATTGGATTTTTAGTAAGACATATGGCACTAGTATTATCACATTTTATGAGAATGTTTTTAAAGTGAATTCCATAGTCTTCTAATGTATTTTTCATCCAAACAACTTGTGCACAGCATGCACTTGCAGCAATGTATTCGGCTTCCGCCGTAGATAGTGCAACTGAATTTTGTTTCTTGGAAGTCCAAGAAACAAGTGCATGTCCTAAAAATTAGCATGTTCCAGATGTACTTTTTCTATCTATCCTGCATCCGCCAAAATCGACATCTGCATAAGCTATTAAATTAAATTTTTCAGATTTTGGACACCACTGGATTTGGAGTTCCTTTAAGATACCTAAATATTCTTTTAACACTTTTAAGATGAGATAATTTAGGATTTGATTGAAACCTAGCGCAAAGTCCTACACTAAACATAATATTCGGTCTAGTCACGGTGAGGTAGAGTAGACTACCTATCATTCCCCTATATGTTTTTTTATCGAAATTTTCACTATTTTCATCCATATCTAACTTAGTCGCAGTACTCATATGGGTGTTTATTGCTTTTGAATTATCCATGTTAAATCGTTTTAACAATTCTAATGTATATTTAGATTGGTTAAGAAATATACCATCACTAAGTTGTTTGATTTGTAATCCCAAAAAGAAAGTTAATTCACCCATTAAACTCATTTCAAATTCATGACTCGTACATTTGGCAAATGATTCACATAGTGATTCATCCGAAGAGCCAAAAATAATATCGTCAACATAAATTTACATAATAAGAAAATTATTTTTAAAATGTTTAATAAACAATGTAGTATCAACCTTGCCTTTAGTAAAATTATTTAAAATAAGAAAGGAACTAAGCCTTTCATACCAAGCTCTAGGAGCTTATTTCAAGCCATAGAGAGCTTTAGTCAATTTGAATACATGATTAGGAAGAAGAGAATTTTCAAATCCGGGAGGTTGTTCGACATATACTTCTTTGGAAATAAAACCATTCAAGAAAGCACTTTTGACATCCATTTGAAATAGTTTAAAATTATTACTACTAACATAGGCAAGGAGCATCCTTATGGCTTCTAATCGAGCCATGGGAGCGAAGGTTTCTTCGTAATCGATACCTTCTTCTTGGTTGAAACCTTTGGCCACTAATCTAGCCTTGTTTCTAACCACGATACCATTTTTGTCTTACTTGTTTCTAAAGACCAACTTAGTACCTATGACTAAGTGGTCACTTGGTCTAGGAATAAGCTTGCATACCTCATTCCTCTCAAATTGGTTCAATTCTTCTTACATTGCAATGACCCAAAAATCATCTTTTAAGGCTTCGTCAATGCATTTAGGTTCAATTTGAGAAAGGAAAGCGGCGTTACCACAAAAATTCTTGAAAGAAGAACGAGTTTGAACCCCTTTTGTTGTATCTCCTATAATTACCTCCTTTGGATGAGCATCTACATACTTCCATTCTTTTGGTAAAGAAATTTCGGAAGAAGATGCATTCAAATGGCTATTTTGAGGAGGGGGGTTCATTTAAATTCAAATTATCAAAACCAAGATCATCATCAAAATCATTTTTCTTTAAATCGGAAATTTCATTAAAAACTACATGAATAGACTCTTCTATTACTAAGGTCCTTTTGTTAAAGACACGAAAGGCTTTATAAACGGAGGAGTAACCAAGAAAAATGCCTTCATCAGATTTAGCATCAAATTTACCTAGGGCATCCTTTTCATTTAAAATGAAGCATTTACAACCAAAAACTTTAAAATAAGAAATATTTGGTTTTTTGTTATTCCATAATTCATAGGGAGTTTTTGATAGAGATGGTCTTATTAGGACCCTATTTATGATGTAACAAGCCGTATTTACGACTTTGGCCCAAAAATATTTGGGTAAACTATGTTCATTTAACATAGTTCTTGCCATTTCTTGTAGGTTTCTATTTTTCCTTTCAACTACTCCATTTTGTTGAGGATTTCTTGGAGTTGAGAAGTTGTGATTGTACCCATTAACTTCGCAAAAATTTTGAAAGTCACAATTTTGAAATTCACCACCGTGATCACTCCGAATTGATGAAATCATAAAGCCTTTTTCGTTTTGAGTGAGTTTACAAAATTTAGAGAAACACTTGAAGCAATCACTTTTGTGAGCTAAGAAATAGGTCCAAGTGTATCTAGAGTAGTCATCCACAATCACAAAAGCATATTTGCTTCCACCTAGACTTGTTGTATCAATTGGTCCAAATAAGTCCAAATGGATCAATTGTAACGGTCTAGTGGTGCTAATTTGATTTTTTGGTTTGAAGCTTGTTTTTATTTGTTTGCCTAGTTGACATGTATCGCATACCTTATCCTTAATAAACTTCATATTCGGAATCCCTCGTACTAATTCTTGAGATGAGATTTTAGATATTATTTTCATGCTTGCATGGCCTAATCTCCTATGCCAAAGCCAAGCATCATCATTTACGACGGAGAAACACATTTCATTACTTAGTTCATCAAGATTGATGGTATAGATATTATTTTGTTTTAAAGCAATCATAGTCATGTTATGATTTGGATTTTAAATAATGCACATATTTGATTCAAATCTAACGATATAACCTTTATCGCATAATTGACTAATGCTCAACAGATTATGTTTCAATCCATCAACCAGTAACACATCATCAATAGAAAAACTTGATTTGTTACCTATGGTTCCCTTGCCAATGATTTTGCCTTTGTTGTTGTCTCCGAAGGTGACATAGCCTTCGTCCATTCTAGTGAGCTTGGAGAATTGGGATGGATCTCCGGTCATATGCCTTGAGCATCCACTATCAAGATACCATCTCTTGCTCCTAGCATGTGATGGTGTATGTTTCTACAAGAAGGAATTATTTTTAGGTACCCATTTACTTTTGGGTGCCTCAAAAACTAATCTAACTTGTTTATCATGTTGCATAGACTTGATCATGGTTCCTTTAGGAACCCAAATCAACTTGTTCGGACTAATTTTCTTGAATGTACATTGGTAAGTTATATGTCCATATTTGCAACAAAAGTTGCAATTGCTTTGGTGTTGAACATGTAAGATATGACCTTTAATTAAGGTGGTTGGATTTTGGTGAGTACTTCTCACAAATTCGATTCCACTCCTTTTAGGAACGTGACCCTTATTTGTAAGGATCATGTTTAAGGACTTGCTACCGACCTCGAATTTCTTCAAGGTGTCCTTAAGTACCAAGTTCTCATTTTGGAGAGTTTCTAGATCATGACATTTAGCACATGGAGCTAGACTATCATGATATTCAGTTTTTAATTTATCAAAATCACAAGTAAGACTATCATGCTCCTTTTTTAGCAATTTGTATTTTCTACTAATTGTCTTACATTCATCAAATAACTCATGGAAGGCATTTAATAATTCATGATAAGGTAAATCTGCATTAATTAAATCCGTTACCTCTTCTTCGAAGGCCATTAGGGCGTAATGAGCAACTTGCTCGGTGTTGGACTCCTCTTCTTCGGACGTGCTTGAATCATCCCATATTGCCTTGAGCGCCTTCTTCTTTGATGCTTTTTTTTTTGCTTATGGACAATCGTTCTTGTAGTGTTCCGGTTTCTTGCACTCATAGCAAATTACTTGGTCCTTCTTGTGTTCGAATTTATTTTTTATATCATTTTTAAATTTGTTCTTTCTTAAATATTTTTTAAATTTTTGAGTCAAAAGTGCAATGTCATTGTCACTGTCCTCATCACTTGATGTTCCTTTCAAGTAGTCTTCTTGTGATGTGAGTGCCATATCCTTCCTGTTCTTTGGAAGAGGGTTCTCGAGCTCGTCATGAGCTTGACATGTCATTTCGTAGGTCATTAAAGACCCAATGAGTTCTTCAAGAGGGAATGTTTTAAGGTCTTTAGCCTCTTGAATCGCCGTAACTTTTGGATCCCAACTTTTTGGGAGAAATCTTAAGATTTTAGTTACTAGTTCAAAGTTAGTAAAACCTTTACCAAGAGCTTTGAGTCCATTGATGACATCCGTGAACCGGGTGTATATGTCTCCAATGGACTCACTTGGTTTCATTCGAAAAAGTTCGTAAGAGTGCACAAGGATGTTGATTTTGGACTCTTTCACTCGGCTAGTGCCTTCATGAGTGACTTCAAGAGTTCTCCAAATATCAAAAGCCAAATCACAAATTGAAACGCGATTAAATTTATTTTTATCTAGTGCACAAAACAAGGCATTCAAAGCCTTTGCATTTAAAGTAAAAACCTTTTTTTCCGATTCATTCCATTCGCTCATCGGAAGAGAAGATTTTTGAAATCCATTCTCGACAATAGACCAAAGCTCAAAGTCCATAGAAATGAGGAAGATCCTCATGCGAGTCTTCCAATATGTGTAATCCGACCCATTAAACAAAGGTGGTCGTGCAATAGAATGACCCTCTTGCATGCCGGAGTAAGCCATCTCTCTTGGGTATTAAACCAAATATGAGAGATAACCTGCTCTGATACCAATTGTTAGGATCGGAGCGGCACTAAGAGGGGGGGGAGGGTGAATTAGTGCAGCGGATTAAAACGTTGATTTCGACAAATCTTTCGTACGATAAGAACGGAACTTGAAAAGCTTAACTTGAAAGCGTATTCTTAAAGTTGCGCAGCAAAGGTAATAAGGAACTAAAGCATGTAAGAAGGTTTGCAGTAATGTAAATAGCAATAATGAAATGCAAACCAGAGATCACGTCGATTTTAGAGTGGTTCGGTCAAATGAACTACATCCACTTGCGAGGCCCCTCTTCGATGAGGCTCCCACCTTCCACTAGCAAATCTCTTGAAATGGAAGGGCAAATACCCCTCTTACAACCTTTTACAAGCAGTTCAATCTCTTACAAATTTTCAGCAAGAAAGAAGGAAGAGAACTCTCTAGCAAATTGAAAACAAGACTTGCTAAGACTTTCTAAGACTTTTCTCTCAATCAATTGCTTCTCAAAAGTTGTATTCTCAGCTGAGACTTGAGGGGTATTTATAGGCCTCAAGAGGATTCAAATTTGGGCTCCAAAAAATTTGAATTCTCTTATGTTCCCGATGCTGGCGGTGCCACCGCCCAACGCTCGGGTGCTAGATGGTGCAACCGCCCAGCCCAGGAGGTGTCACCGCCCAGCTCTCGGGTGCTGGGCGGTGCTACCGCCCAGCCAGGCGGTGCCACCGCTTGGCTCTCCGATTCACTGGTTTGGCTTAATTTTAGCCCAAACCAAATCTGACTTTGGGCCCAGTTGGCCCCTAACCAGGATATAGGATTATCTCTTAATCCTAATCCTAATTACAAGTGAACTACATAACAAAAAAAAAAAAAAAACATCCTAAGCAAGTTTTCAATCGCGAATGTCGAGTCTTGTTCCAGCGAGCTTTCCGACGAACTTCTTCCGACGAACTCCCTGCAAGCTCCCAATCTTGTGATGACTTTAACGAGTAGCCGAGCCTTCTCGGTGATCTCCGTGAACCTCCGACGATCTCTTCGGCGAACTTCCGAAAATTCCGATAGGTTCCCGATTTCTTCTCGGTTGGTTCCGGCAGCATCTCCGACGATTCTTCGGACTCTTAAACGTCCATCGAACTTGACTCCGATATACTTGCTTTGTGTTTTCTAGTTATCGTAGTTAATCCTGCACACTTAGCTCAATAATATGGATTAGATCAATTAACCCATCAATTGATTTTATTATCAAAATCCGAGATTCAACAAAAACATGCATCATTTTTAAAATCGAAAAAGCCACTTTCGATAGTCCATAAATCACTAAAATCATCATGCATAATTTTGAAATATAAATTTATTAAGCATGATCATTATGTATCACTACTTTGGGCATGACATCAAAACATGGTTTCAAGTTTTCAAGGTATGCACAATTTCATATTAAAGTCATCCAACAAAACTCGAAAAACAATACAAAATCATCACAATACACATAATTATTTATACCATACAAGAAATTAATCACTAGATTTAATTCTAACATTTTATTCATTTATCATAAGACATGTAATTTTCATGATCATTTTCAAAATTACTAGAATGATAAGCATGATCCTAATTTTTTAGCATTTTCATTATGTTATTAAACATGTAATTTTTAAGAAAAATAATTAAACTAAATTAAAAATAACTCACTAAAAGCATCATGTAATTTTAAAATAAATTAAGAGAGTTTCGTTTACCTCGTCGTCAAAAGTCGTTAAGGCGTAGTTTGCCACATCGCCTTTGTTGATTTTCTCCTCATCTTCGGAGGAGCTCGATTTATCTTTTGGCAACTTCTTCTTGTGTTCATAGCAAGTAGTTCCGTTCTTTTTATTCTTTAATTTTTGTTTAATGAACTTTTTAAATTTTATAGTGACGAGTTCAAGTTCACCATCACTTAAGCTTATTCTTGAGTGGTCTTCAATTGTTCTTAGTCTGAAATCCTTCCTGTTCTTTAAAGGTGGTTCTTGAGTTCTTTTTTTGTCACATTATTCATTTCATAGGTCATTAAAGACCCAATTAGTTCTTCGAGCGGAAGATTGTTTAGGTTTTTAGCCTATTGTATGGCAGTTACTTTTGAATCTCAATCTTTAGCAAGAGAACGTAAAATTTTGTTTACAAGTTCAAAATCCGAAAAACTTAATGACATCCGTAAAACGGGTGTACATGTCTCCAATGGTTTCGCTTGGTTTCATATGAAACAATTCGAAATCATGCATCAAAAGATTAATCTTCGAAACTTTTACTCTATTAGTGCCTTCGTGTATGGTTTCAAGAATGTGTCAAATGTCGAAAGTCATTTCGCACATAGAAACCCGATTAAACTCAGGTTTATCTAAGGCGCAAAACAAGGCATTCATAGCCTTTGCATTTAGAGAAAAAGTATTCTTCTCCAAATCATTCCAATGGTTCATTAGAAGAGAAGACTTTTGAAAACCAAATTCGATTATGTGTCATAAATCAAGATTCAATGAAAGCAAGAAAACTCTAATTCGAGTTTTCCAATAAGTGTAGTTCATCCCATTGAAAAAGGGAGGACGAATGAGAGAGTAACCCTCTTGAAAGCCAAAAAGAGTCATTTCTCTTTGGGTGTTAAACCAAATGAGAAAACAAGGCTATGATACCAATTGTTAGGAACATGAGTCGGCACTAAGAGGGGGGGGTGGGGGTGAATTAGGTGAGCGGATAAAAACGTCGGTTTCAAAAAAATCCTTTCGTACGATAAAACCGAACTCAGAAATGCTTAACTTTGAAAGCGAAGTAAGAGCGTATTGCAGGCAATTTGCAGTTAATGTAAATTGCAGGAAGTAAATGCAAACCAGAGAACACACCAATTTTATAGTGGTTCGATCGTCGTGACCTACATCCACTCCGCCGATTCCTCTTCCGTCGAGGCCACCAGCATCCACTATCGATCTTCCTTTAATATGCGAAAATCAACCTCCTTCTTACACCCCTCTTCTCCTTTTACCAGGTTTAGGAGACAACCCTTACAAACACTCACTCTTCTCTCAAACACTTAGACTATAGGAGGATTCTCACAAGACTATAGGAGGATTCTCACACTTAGACTATAGAAGGATACTCACAAGAGATTTCTATAGCGTTTTTCCCTTTTTAAATTCTTTGTGCTTGTATATGTTAACCATGGATGAATGGGGTATTTATAGGCTTCAAGTTAATTCAAACTTGGAGCCTAAAAAGATCTCATCCCATGTTTCCTAGGTATTAGCGGTACCATCGTCGTTCCTAGGCGGTACTACCGCTGCAGGATCTAGTACTGGGCGGTACCACCGCTGGTAATATTGCTACTAGCGGTACCACCACCCAGGAATCCTGGGGTGCTGTTCCCCAAGCGGTGCCACCGTCGGCTAGGGTTTCAGCACTTTGGTTGAGGCTTGAATCCGGCTCAAACCAATCCAACTTCGAGCCCAGTTAGCCCCTAACAGAGTTGATAGGATTACCTCCCAATCCCAACTCTAATTATGTGCTAAATACGATTCCTAAGACATATTCTAAGCAAGATAAGTCTGATTTCTTCCGGCAAGCTTCCGACGATCTTTTCGGTGAACTTCCGACGATCTCTCGGTAATGTTCCGACGGACTTCTAGCAAGCTCTTGGACTTCACTATGATCTTCTTGGCGAGTTCCAACGAGCTTCTTTGGCAAGCTCTTGGACTTCTCGGTTGGTTTCGGTAGAACTTCCAACGAACGTTCGGATTTCTGACGAACTCTCGAACTCCCAACGAAATGGCGTTCTTGACTCCGGGACTTCATTTTGCTTTATGTCTTGCTATCGTAGTTAATCCTGCATATATAAAAATACACTTCAATCTAAACAATTATTATTAAGCATAAATCATGTTATTCGGCATGTCATTGGTCCATCGATGCTTCATCTGATTCTTCGACGCATCGTGCTCTCTTGCGGCCTATTGCCCAATCGGCCAGTTGACCTCCGCAACTCCGATATTTTTGATGCAATATCCGCTCTTCTTGGCCCGATGCCCGAGTCTATGGCCCGAAGCCTTCTGTCGATACATCGACCGATCGTCCAGCCCGACGTCTAATCTTCTGACACGTTTTCCTCCGACCCAACATGATTCTTCCTACTTTAATTGTCTCTCCCTAATCGAAACATCCTGCATCACTCAAAAGGCAGATTAAATCATAAACACTTGTCAATTGGTTTCATCATCAAAATCCGAAATTCAACATTATCATCATAGAATGCTTCATGGTTGATTCATTCGTGTCATCATCATAAGATGCTTTGTTCTATCATGTCACTATTATAAGATGCTATATATTCGGTTTGATTACATTATTGTCTTAGAATGCTTCATGGTCGATTATATTGTATCATCATCATCAGGAGATACCTATTGTTGACTTTATCATCGTCTTAGAATGCTTCATGGTCGATTATATTATATCATCATCTGGAGATACCTAATAGCCGATTCAATAGCATTGTCATTGCACGATGCTTTATGGTTGATTTGATCACATTATCATAGTAGGATGCTTCTTGGCTGATCCCCTTTTGATACAAATAATTTTGGTTTGCATAACAAACCATACCGGAGATCAAATCTGCTCATGCAAGCCATCATCGTTGCATCAACCTCCTTCAAGGCTGCTACTATTTCGACTATAGCGTTTGATTCAATTTAATCTGATCCCTAACATCCAGCAATGATTAACTAATAGATTGCCTATGTAGCCTAATGGTAGAGCTCCATGTTAGGTATCAAACAAACTATTAGGGGTTCAAGGTGATCGATTTTTTTTTGGGCAATCCCATGTCACGTCACATCGTTTACACAAATGAACCGTCTTAAGTAAACGAAGGACCTCTCTCCTTTCATTTCTCTCTTGCATTCAAACCATTTGAACCTTGAATATCTATGCGTAAGTCACCCACATTTGAATATCTTTCATTTCAATCTTTCACAAATCAATCTTTAATTTCGATGGACTCCGAAATCCCCCACATTTGAATATCTAAGATGTCTTCCTCCTCTCCGTTTCATTTGAAGGGATTCAGATCTGGTGTCAATCTTATCCCCCACCACCGTCCCCGGTCTCATCCTCTGTCTCAGTTAGGCCGACTTCCTTCTCCTTCGAACATATCGAAGTTGGCTCAATATCACCCTAACGTAGACTCAATTATATTCATGCTACAACATTTATTATTTAAAAGGCTTTCCACATTACATTTCAAGTGTTTACCTTTAACTAGCTTTACTTAAATCGTGCGATATCTTTACAATATTCGTCTCCAAAGCGTCAATTCAGTCCTACAAGGATTCACAAAGAAAAGATGATTTACCAGAAGCAAGCATTCAAGATTGCACAAATAGATATTTAAGCAAACACTTTATATGCATTTCAAAATACAAAGATCAACTGTGTAAATCCTAAACAATCGTATAACAAAGAATCCAAGATAATCTACTATATACTGTACATGTGCCCATGCAACTCTTGTAGCAAGACATGTAACCAACTCTTGTAGCAAGACATGTAACCAGTCTTATCCGACTTAATGATCCATCACTAGCTGCTTATGTTTCGCACCGCAAGGTCATTAGCTAGAAAATCAACTCGTGGCATATGTAAACAAGACTATTTCAATCATTTTCCCTGCATATGACATCATTCTGTCTACAATTCTTACTTGTTTTACACAATAGAAAATTAAAAAAAATACTACCAACGATAAAATGGGACTGACAACTCATACAATTTGTCTGAGAAAACATTCAAAAACACCCAAAAAAAAAAAGATCGGCATTTGATCACAAATATATATAACCCTTTTAACTGCATTACTCCGTTCCATGTGCCTCATCACTCTACAACATCTCATCTCATGGCCGAAGCTCAGAATTTGTAAACTCACTTGTAAATACAACTGTTCCTGAAAACCAGTTAGCTACAACTACAATGTAAACATAGCCATGAAATATGTACATCATATTTATTGGTGACTACAGTTTGGCCTAACATGCCTTCAAAACACTTTCCACCTTATCTGCATGATGGATGCTTTCTTGATCCCATCCACTAGCACTAGTGCATGACCAGAATCCAAGCAATAATCTATTTTCTGGTGATGTCAGTGAACCACCTAGTCCACATCCCAATTGCTTTCTTCCACCAACCCCAAATGATAAGCATACACCTAGATTTTAGGCGTTTCGCTTGTGAACAATGTTGCGTCCCATGCCTAACTTGAAACCAGATGTGTTGCGATACGCATGAAACTGCAGTAATTCTCAATAAATCACATTTCACATGCCAAATCAATAAGGTCTGCCAACCAATGTTGCTCACATTGATCTATCTGAATATGTTGACCTCTTTCATCATTCTGCACACACAGTCTTCTAGCACAAATAGCACTTCACATTAATCATGATAGCTACAAAAGACCAGGTGTGCAAGTTTCCTGGTCAACAATGTGACCTACCAGAAACTCCCGGCTTAATGGAGCAATCTCTTGTTCATAGTTGATTCAGGAGTGCACCCTGGAGGCTTAGGTTACAGAATATGGTTTAGTGGGAGCAGTTGCTAAGATGAAATTATTCTACAATAAGCATTTATTTATATCTCACTTTTTAGCTATTTTGGTTTCACTAGACCAACTCACTCAACTCTTAGTTTAACCAAGTGCGGTTGCATCAATACACCTTCACCTGCTTTTAAGTGAGCAACAAGAAGCACACCAAATGATGTAATTAACTTATACTTTCCCTATTCCAGCTCCTTGTTGCTTCCTACATGCTCCATGCTCAATCAAACAAGGCAGTGTGCTACGTCGGAAGCGCATGTATATACATTCATGTTGCATCTAACTAAATTCCACTGTCTCTAATGTAACATGGTCCATAAATGAAATGAGAATCAGTATGGTGTCCGTCGTAACTATGAAATACTTATTACTGATTTATTAATACAAGTAACACAAAGATGTAGACGTAACAATTACATCAGGTGACACATTAAAACAAACCAAAGCAAGCCACGACTAAACATGGAAACAAAAACAAACCTTGTAGAAGAAAACCATATAATATACAACCATTCTGCAGAGGGTCAGTTTGACACCCTCTTCAGATTGCATATGAAATTTATTACGTACTATAAATTCTGAGAATGCCAACATTACTACTCAACAGTAGAAATCACCTTGCTGAAGGATTTTTTAACATGAAGCAGGCAAAATCTTGCTATCAGAAGAGCGTTGTGACACCTTGATCTTCTTGTATTTCTATGCCAATGTAATATTTGTTGACATCCTACCATCATTAGAAGGATTTGCATGATCTGAAGACATCTTAGTTTCTGCAGAGCCAAAATTTGGATTTCTAGTGAAAGATTGATGGTTTGCAGAGGGCGACAATTTTTTTTACCTCCGCTTGATCTCCGAGGCCATATTGATTCAAAGGCAACTTCTTTTGCTTAATTCTCACTTTCCTACCCTCGGTTATCACTCTAATCCTAGACCCACACTTTTGTTCCTCTGTGCAGTAATCGGATTCTTCTTGCTCCCCCTCAGCTTCGGAACAACCCTCGATCTTCTCTTTTGATTTATCTATAAAATACTTATTAGTCATCCTGACACTATCCTTGTGCAAAACAGGCGACTTTTCTATGCAGACACCATTGCCATTACAATGAACTTCTCTCCCAAAGTTTTGAATGCACTTTCGGTTATTATTTGAAAGTCTAGGTGAACTATTCATTGCAAGATGCAATTTCCTGGCAAGTTCTTCATCTGCTTCTTGGCTCCCCGCAGGAAGGTGAGTCTTATACAAGAGCTCTATGGGAATCTGTTTCTTCCTCACTTTGTGTTTGCTCAAGCAACCCTTTCTCAGATTCCTGCTCCTCGAAATCGAATCCAGAAACAGCAGTGCACTCTTGGCAGCAGCTTTGGCCTTTGCAGCTGCGGCTGCTTTCTCGGTTGCAGCGTTTCTTGCTGCCGTTGCAACTTCGGCAGTGGCCAAAGCAACGGACTTTGCGACCTCAATAACCTCTTCCGGAGTTGAACTCGGAGAGCTAATAACATCGCGAAGCTGAGCACCAAAATCCCCAGAAACAGAAGGAATTGGTGGCAGGCAATCAAAATCAGAACTGTCCCTCTTCAGTTCAGCGAGCAGGCGCTTCCGAGGAGGCAAATGAGTGTTAGCATCGAAGAATTCCATCTAATTACCCCCTTTCCCACGACGATCGTGTATCCAATTAGGTTTCTTGGATCAAAAACTCAATCTTTGTCAATCCATATCGCGAATTGGTTCCAAGCATATCATTCTACAGCCAACTTAGGGCTCGGAAAACCACCCGTTAAATCGCATAGATACACCGTACGAATTCATCTACCAACAGAAGAACAAAGAGAAACAACAGCAATGAGCCTCAACATCGAGGACACAAATTCACACTTCGACCGAAGCGAGCGCATCGTTTCAACTAAGGACGATAAAATCCAGCAAGAAAATTTCAACTACCATCGATCGAACTCCATCAAAAATCGTCCGAGATGCAAAGATGGCAATTTGAGGTGAGGGGTGTGCTCAATACGATAAAATTAGAGACTTGCCGCACCGCACAAAAGCTAACGAGATCGAGAAGGTAGAGATCGCTACCTCGTTTCTCCGATTAGGGCTTTCTCTCGACGGGAGAATTCGATGGAGGGCTTCAGCCAAAGATGGAATCTTTTCCCCCAAAACCCATGTCACACAATAGAGGAGAGTTGCAGGAATATATATATATATATATATATACATATATATATGTATATATGTATATATACATATATATATATGTATATATACATATATATATGTATATATGTATATATACATATATATATGTATATATATATATATATGTATATATACATATATATATGTATATATATATATATGTATATATATATATACATATATATATATGTATATATATATATATATATACACACACATATTTATATATATACATATACATATATACATATATGTGTATATGTATATATATACACATATATATGTGTATATACATATATACATATATATGTATATCCATATATATGTATATATATATATATGTATATATATATACATAATATACATATTATATCTTTATTATGTATGCATATATATCGTGCCCAATCAATTATTATTGGATAAAAACCGTAAATATAACATTCAAGACATAATTACAAAATAGATTAATACAAAATGAAAAATGGAATTAAGAAACATAAAAAAAGAGGTTAGAATGAAAGAACTCATCTTAATTTCTATCATAATAAATATCGTCATTGGTTTATATTAGAATCGTACCGATCAATCAAATAAAAAAATTATAATCGGAGATCACTTAAACAATAAAGGATTACATTATTATAAAAAAAAATTAAAATTTGGATACATATTTGTGTCTTTCTATTATAAGATGAAAGAGAATAAAACTTCATTCTGTCATTCTATAAACATATATATATATAAACTCTGGTTCTATCATTCTCTTCCACTATATTATAAAAAAATAAATTATAATATTTATTTATATTTTTAAAAATAACATGTAATTAATTTTATTTTTAAAAAATATTAAACATTTCGTTGGACTAATTGACTCAAGGATTTAATTAATGACCCTAAATCAGAGCAAACATTAAAATCGAATCATTCTATCTTATTTTGATGATTCAATATAAGTTTACTTTGTTATAAATAAATCATAAGCAAGTGAATCATGAAAATAATCTCTTTATTTATAAAAAATTAATTTTTTTTTTCTAGAACATCCCTTTTTGTATATTCCCATAGAATACTTATTTTTTAAAAGATGAGATTATATCTAACCTCCACCTCTACCCCTCATTCATCACTCTTATCATGCCTTCGACCTTGCCTATCGTCTCCACTCTCATGCCCATTCATCATCTCTTAGATTTCAAAGCTCCCATGCTAAAGGATCATGCTCTTGCCTACTTTTGCTTGTCACTTTTGTTTCTTATCATTGTTCAATCATGCCCCTCGTTCTTGCTCGACCTAGGGAGTAAAGCTACCTCTTAATCCTTAGTGAAAGAGGCATGGGTGCTACCACTTGAAAACAATGGGCCATAAAGAGGAGAGAGAGGAAGCCCCATGGGTGCCACCTCCTTCCCCTTC
The DNA here is from genome assembly GCF_036884655.1 of Musa acuminata AAA Group. NCBI lineage: Eukaryota > Viridiplantae > Streptophyta > Magnoliopsida > Zingiberales > Musaceae > Musa > Musa acuminata. The sequence continues at coordinate 21,339,674 of NC_088352.1, read as the reverse complement.
GTTAAAGTCGACAATAACTACCAAGGACAACAGGACAAAGATAATCACGATAGGACAAAGACTAAGGGTAACTTTGTCTTTTAAAAAATAACTAAAAAAAGAACACTTTACGAGAAAAAAAAATTAAAAACTAAACTTTATTTAAAAAGTTGTCGAAAAATAAATACGTCTCATGACATTAAATGTCTCTCTTTGCATCTGATCCACTTTTTTTTCAAGTTAAACATTCATATATGGTATTAGGGTGACGTTTTTTTTTTCTGAAAAGAAACGATGAGGTAAAATATATGAGCTTGGAGATCACTTCAACTAACTCTTGCTATTCTGCATCAACTCAACCAAAGGCTTACCAATCTAACTCTTGGAGATCACTCACCTCATTGCATCTTATATTGGAGTTCTTACACTGGATTTCTATCTATCCAAAACAGAACATGTACCTTTGACAGATCAGTATGGACACCATTCTGAAACAAATGCTAATATTGTTCTGTAGGAACTATAAAGCCCATAGTCTCCTTGCAGACGAACAATTATGCCTGTTATTCCATCATGCAGCAAAGCCACATCCAACTGTCATTTTGATCCTATCTTAATCAACACAAGGATCTTATTCTGAAGATGTCAAAGGTATTGAGTATATTTGCTGAAGAGAGCAAAGAAAGAAACAGTTCAAATTGAACAAAGAAATGACTATTGAACATGACAAAAAGCATGTGCACTATATTTTTATTGCTAATGTTCGATGTAAGAAGGAACCAAAAACTGATTTAAAGTTTGATAAAGAGTCATCTAGTAGATCCTAATAACATACATGATTTCCAGAAAGCACCTTCTCAGTTGGAGCAGTATATCACAATTCCTCGAATATACCTCTGCAGTTCCCTAAATGTAACTTATCGGTCATTATCGAGTCATGATCAGTTTTGACTCGAACACGATGTCAACCCATGACATCATACCTCTCTCCAGAGTGGAAAGGGCTAAAGCTCGTCGGCATATCAAACTTGTCCATCAGGTGGTCTAATCCTGCATTGATCAATCAAGTCAAAGAAGACATTTTGATATGAAGGTAAGAAAGAAGGAAAATAATGATGAAGAAACCTACTTGGAGTAGATAGAACACTTTCATAGGACATATGGTCCAAACCGCCAGAAGAGTTCAAACTCTCATTCAACCGGCATCTGCCTTGTGCTTGATTTATCTCAGATGCTAACAAATGGACTTCTGCATTCATTTGTTCATCGTAAATGGGATGATTACTGATGCTGACAGGCAGGTTTTCGTGATGGAACTCATCGGGCCTGGGTTTCTTCTCATCTGGGGATTCCTCATCTGCCTCGGCTTCAGATTCGGTATTACTCGGTAATGCAGCCATCTTCTTGCGTTTTGATCGTGCCCTTCTATTCTGGAACCAGTTGTAGACATTAGACTCAGAGATCTGACCATGTTGTGATAGCTCAGTTGTTATCTGCTTTATATTCTGCTTGCTTGGAGTCCCATTGCCTTGATTAAACATGGTCTCCAGAATCTGTAGCTGCATGCTTGTTGGAGTCCATCGCTGCCTAGCAGTGATTTTGTGACTGCCAGATGCCATCAGGGAATCATTGTAGAGGCCTCCCAGCCTCATTCCTAAAACAATGAAGAAGCACAGGGAAGGTAAACAGAGAATAGGTCATTCTTCTGCTCAGTCTACATCAAATATGGTTCCTGTAATAATAATTAACTTATGTTGGTGTTCTAGCTTTCCAGTGTAAGAAACAAGGGAGGATAAAAAAGCAGCCATATGTATAATTTTCGAGTAACTGGAAAAAGGTGCATGATTGACTACTAGTTTAGGGAAATGGATCATCAAAGGTTAATTTTGTTAAGTGGGCTTCATGATGCTACTGGAGCAAGTGAAATAATTAGTGCACATATCTTGTTTGTTTGTTTCATAAAACAATTTATGCCCAAGACAGCATGTCCACATACTGTGTAAAGCAATGTAGAATGCAGTTTGTAAGAAGAAGATCAAAACTCAATGCCTTATGCAGGGATCAGATTGAACAAATACTAGTTATCCCAAGTTCTTCCAGTGCAGGATCCTTCGCGGTTCTGTGACAAGTTTAATAGATTGACTTGGAAAAAAAAGCCAGAAACAAGGACAAAAAAAAGGTACTAAAGCATTACAATGATGAAAGTTTTATGAGGACATACATTCCACAATATGTTGAGAAGCATTATAGTGGTTGCTCTTTTCTTCATCTGTTTGTTTTGATTTTTCCTGTACACTTCAATTTCTGTTGATTAGATATGGTGGGGAAGTGCTTGCTTCTAGCTTTTACTCGAAAAAAAATTTAACAAGAACTAAGATGTGATTCCTACAGAAATGCCTAAACCAAAAAAATAATGATTTCCCATTATGGTTCTTAAATAAAAATACAATACAAGGGGAAGAAATTGAAGTCTCCTGCTATTGCGCAAGCATTTTGAACAAAATGAGTTGTTGCTCTTCTATTCTTCTACAGATATTAGAATAAACCTGAGAAGTTAAACAAAGGCGCTTGACAAACTTGAAATAAGTAAGACAACACACCATTAAAGTCTGCCAGTACAAAGTTAGCTTATTTTGTATGACAACGAAAAACCTAGCTATAAACAACACTACCAAAATCAACAAATTGGCATATAAATATAAGGCAATTCCTAAAACAACAAGGTAGATCTTCCCTTTGCATCCTTCGGTACTTTGCATAACCAAAATGCATCAGCCCTCCTCTAAATCCCTTTTTAAGTGATGGAAACAACCAAGCCATCTCATTTCAAGAGTTGGTAAATCATGTTATACAAATTATTTTAATCTGGCAAATTAAGGACATCTCTAAAAGAATCTCGTTTTTTAATGGGCTTGCTGAAAGGATCTAAAATAACATCAAAGTGACTGTTTTCTGATAGATAATGTTGTCCAATCCACATGCGTATAGCCTGCCACTGCTCCAAAACCTTTAATGCTAAACCACCGAACATAATGTTTCCAACAGGCAAGAAAAGATTATTAGTATTAGCCTCAATAAATGTTCATGATTCGAATATGAACGAAGTCCAATAAGACGCACAACATGGAGTTATGGGAGATAGCCAAACAAAGAGAGCAATTTTAAGTCCAAACAAAATCAAAATTAGGTCCAAATCTCAACGCATTGATACGAAGTGACAGAGCTACATCATGTTTCCCCTCTGATATGAAGGTAAAAAAGGAATCTTTTCTCCTAATCAAGAGGAAGAGTAGGGAGTCGGAATCGATCACCTGCGAGGGTGTCGTGGTGGGCGGTGATGGCCTTGTGCATCTCGACGAGCTGCTCGCAGATGGTGGCGTACACAGCGATCTGACGACGGAGGACCTCCATCTGCTCGTCCGTCATCACCTTCACGTAGAGAACCCCTTCCCCTCCCGCACCGTCTCCTCCTCCTCCGCTCCCACTCCTCCCCTCCCCTTCCTCGTCGTTCCTCACGCCGCCACCACCACTACCAGGGCCCCTCTCCCACTCCATTCTTCGCGCCTCCTCCATCAAAATACCACCTCTCTCCGATCACTCCCCCTCTCCATCGGATCCCTCCCGCCGTTCCTCACCTCTTGCACGTCAAGACCCCATCTTTCCTGGTTCCGGTGCTCACCCGCCCATCTTCTACGGTTACTCGCGCAAAAGAGGGTAAGAATCGGCGGCGGGGGAGGCGGAGGAAGACCAGGACAGGAGAAAAATGGAAAGAGCTCCACGAGGCCTCGCGAAGATTGGCACGCGCTTTCCTTGATCACCGACGCCTCTCCACCGCGGGTCACTGCGAGCCTACTGCGGGCACAGATGGAAAGCAAAAGGAGAACAGAGGGAGGGAGGGGGAAGGAGAGCAAGAAAGTAGGAGTGGTGACACCGAATGATGGGAACAGGAGTCACACTCGCTGTCTCCACACTATGCCTACGTTGGAGTCAAAAGCCTACCATTGTTAGGGCTCGTTTGGCATTACAGCAAAGTTGGACACCAATAATACATATAGGCAAATAATAATAATAATAATAATAATAATAACAATAATACAAATAAACAAATTTTATATTTATACTTATATATATATATATATATATATAGTGATTTACGGATTTACTATTTTATATTTAAATATAAAACATATACATACACATATATATCATCGTAAATTTTAAAACATTATTAGTCGTTGACCGTTGACCTTAGCATAGTACTGTTAAAACTCAAATTGGCATTAATATCCCTTCAAAGGCACTAAAAATAATGAGTCTTTTGGATATTTAATTATAATATAATTTTAACAATATTAATATATTTTTAATTAACTTGCTTATTTCTCCTTGTTAAGTTGAGCTTACTAAACTGATGCTAGCGAGAGTGGCATATATGATATATTCAAATATTTAAAGGAATAATATATATATATGTGATTATTAGAAGAACTAAATTAAAAAATATATTTCCAAGGCAAACTTAATATATCAATCGAGTTTGTGGGGTATATTTTTTGATTTAATCAATAATAAATAAGTATCAAAATAAATTAAAATTTTTCATGTTTTTCTACATCATTTATGTTATTCTAGTTTTAGGATACAATAAGATGTATTCAATATCAATTTCGTTTTCTAAGCACTTGAAAACGCTAT